>NC_133591.1:17281701-17561701 GCF_964106895.1 Numenius arquata
TCCAGGTTCTACCCAAGACTTCTCCCAGGCATCTCCCAGAGTCTTCTGTCCTGTACTTTTGGCATCTATAATCCCAGGTAGCATCCCCAGACTCCTCCAAGGAAGGTACCTGAGATGATTTCTCTTTTTAGGCAACGGTCTGTTCTCTGGGACCCACTCGAGACTCCTCCCAGGCATTTCCCAGAGTCTTCTGTCCTGTAGTTCTGGAACCTAAAATCCCAGGAACCATCCCCAGACTCCTCCAAGGAAGGTACCTGAGATGATTTCTCTTTTTAGGCAACGGTCTGTTCTCTGGGACCCACTCGAGACTCCTCCCAGGCATTTCCCAGAGTCTTCTGTCCTGTAGTTCTGGAACCTAAAATCCCAGGAACCATCCCCAGACTCCTCCAAGGAAGGTACCTGAGATGATTTGTCGCTTTAGGGAGTTGTCTGTTCTCTGGGATCCACTCGAGATTGCTCCCAGGCATCTCCCAGTGTCTTCTGTCCTGTAGTTCTGGAACCTAAAATCCCAGGAACCATCCCCAGACTCCTCTAAGGAAGGTACCTGAGATGATTTGTCGCTTTAGGGAGTTGTCTGTTCTCTGGGATCCGCTCGAGACTCCTCCCAGGCATCTCCCAGAGTCTTCTGTAGTTCTGGGACCTAAATTTCTGGGTATCGGCCCCAGACTCCTCCAAGGAAGATACCCAAGGATGTTTCTTCTTCTTTGGAGGAAAGCTCTGTCTTCCAGGTTCTACCCAAGACTTCTCCCAGGCATCTCCCAGAGTCTTCTGTCCTGTACTTTTGGCATCTATAATCCCAGGAACCATCCCCAGACTCCTCCAAGGAAGGTACCTGAGATGATTTCTGTTTTTAGGGAGTTGTCTATTCTCTGGGACCTACTCGAGAATCCTCCCAGGCATTTCCCAGAGTCTTCTATCCTGTAGTTCTGGAACCTAAAATCCCAGGAACCATCCCCAGACTCCTTTAAGGAAGGTACCTGAGATGATTTGTCGCTTTAGGGAGTTGTCTGTTCTCTGGAATCCACTCGCGACTGCTCCCAGGCATCTCCCAGTGTCTTCTGTCCTGTAGTTCTGGAACCTAAAATCCCAGGAACCATCCCCAGACTCCTCCAAGGAAGGTACCTGAGATGATTTCTCTTTTTAGGGAGTTGTCTGTTCTCTGGAATCCACTCGCGACTGCTCCCAGGCATCTCCCAGTGTCTTCTGTCCTGTAGTTTTGGGACCTAAAATCCCAGACAGCATCCCCAGACTTCTCTAAGGAAGGTACCTGAGATGACTTGTCGCTTTAGGGAGTTGTCTGTTCTCTGGGATCCACCCGAGACTCCTCCCAGGCATCTCCCAGAGTCTTGTGTAGTTCTGGAACCTAAAATCCCAGGTAGCATCCCCAGACTCCTCCAAGGAAGGTACCTGAGATGATTTCTCTTTTTAGGCAACGGTCTGTTCTCTGGGACCCACTCGAGACTCCTCCCAGGCATTTCCCAGAGTCTTCTGTTCTGTAGTTCTGGAACCTAAAATCCCAGGAACCATCCCCAGACTCCTCCAAGGAAGGTACCTGAGATGATTTGTCGCTTTAGAGAGTTGTCTGTTCTCTGGGATCCACTTGAGATTGCTCCCAGGCATCTCCCAGTGTCTTCTGTCCTGTAGTTCTGGAACCTAAAATCCCAGGAACCATCCCCAGACTCCTCTAAGGAAGGTACCTGAGATGATTTGTCGCTTTAGGGAGTTGTCTGTTCTCTGGGATCCGCTCGAGACTCCTCCCAGGCATCTCCCAGAGTCTTCTGTAGTTCTGGGACCTAAATTTCTGGGTATCGGCCCCAGACTCCTCCAAGGAAGATACCCAAGGATGTTTCTTCTTCTTTGGAGGAAAGCTCTGTCTTCCAGGTTCTACCCAAGACTTCTCCCAGGCATCTCCCAGAGTCTTCTGTCCTGTACTTTTGGCATCTATAATCCCAGGAACCATCCCCAGACTCCTCCAAGGAAGGTACCTGAGATGATTTCTCTTTTTAGGGAGTTGTCTATTCTCTGGGACCTACTCGAGAATCCTCCCAGGCATTTCCCAGAGTCTTCTATCCTGTAGTTCTGGAACCTAAAATCCCAGGAACCATCCCCAGACTCCTTTAAGGAAGGTACCTGAGATGATTTGTCACTTTAGGGAGTTGTCTGTTCTCTGGAATCCACTCGCGACTGCTCCCAGGCATCTCCCAGTGTCTTCTGTCCTGTAGTTCTGGAACCTAAAATCCCAGGAACCATCCCCAGACTCCTCCAAGGAAGGTACCTGAGATGATTTCTCTTTTTAGGGAGTTGTCTGTTCTCTGGAATCCACTCGCGACTGCTCCCAGGCATCTCCCAGTGTCTTCTGTCCTGTAGTTTTGGGACCTAAAATCCCAGACAGCATCCCCAGACTTCTCTAAGGAAGGTACCTGAGATGACTTGTCGCTTTAGGGAGTTGTCTGTTCTCTGGGATCCACCCGAGACTCCTCCCAGGCATCTCCCAGAGTCTTGTGTAGTTCTGGAACCTAAAATCCCAGGTAGCATCCCCAGACTCCTCCAAGGAAGGTACCTGAGATGATTTCTCTTTTTAGGCAACGGTCTGTTCTCTGGGACCCACTCGAGACTCCTCCCAGGCATTTCCCAGAGTCTTCTGTTCTGTAGTTCTGGAACCTAAAATCCCAGGAACCATCCCCAGACTCCTCCAAGGAAGGTACCTGAGATGATTGCTCTTTTTAGGCAACGGTCTATTCTCTGGGACCCACTCGAGACTCCTCCCAGGCATCTCCCAGTGTCTTCTGTCCTGTAGTTCTGGAACCTAAAATCCCAGGAACCATCCCCAGACTCCTCTAAGGAAGGTACCTGAGATGATTTGTCGCTTTAGGGAGTTGTCTGTTCTCTGGGATCCGCTCGAGACTCCTCCCAGGCATCTCCCAGAGTCTTCTGTAGTTCTGGGACCTAAATTTCTGGGTATCGGCCCCAGACTCCTCCAAGGAAGATACCCAAGGATGTTTCTTCTTCTTTGGAGGAAAGCTCTGTCTTCCAGGTTCTACCCAAGACTTCTCCCAGGCATCTCCCAGAGTCTTCTGTCCTGTACTTTTGGCATCTATAATCCCAGGTAGCATCCCCAGACTCCTCCAAGGAAGGTACCTGAGATGATTTCTCTTTTTAGGCAACGGTCTGTTCTCTGGGACCCACTCGAGACTCCTCCCAGGCATTTCCCAGAGTCTTCTGTCCTGTAGTTCTGGAACCTAAAATCCCAGGAACCATCCCCAGACTCCTCCAAGGAAGGTACCTGAGATGATTTCTCTTTTTAGGCAACGGTCTGTTCTCTGGGACCCACTCGAGACTCCTCCCAGGCATTTCCCAGAGTCTTCTGTCCTGTAGTTCTGGAACCTAAAATCCCAGGAACCATCCCCAGACTCCTCCAAGGAAGGTACCTGAGATGATTTGTCGCTTTAGGGAGTTGTCTGTTCTCTGGGATCCACTCGAGATTGCTCCCAGGCATCTCCCAGTGTCTTCTGTCCTGTAGTTCTGGAACCTAAAATCCCAGGAACCATCCCCAGACTCCTCTAAGGAAGGTACCTGAGATGATTTGTCGCTTTAGGGAGTTGTCTGTTCTCTGGGATCCGCTCGAGACTCCTCCCAGGCATCTCCCAGAGTCTTCTGTAGTTCTGGGACCTAAATTTCTGGGTATCGGCCCCAGACTCCTCCAAGGAAGATACCCAAGGATGTTTATTCTTCTTTGGAGGAAAGCTCTGTCTTCCAGGTTCTACCCAAGACTTCTCCCAGGCATCTCCCAGAGTCTTCTGTCCTGTACTTTTGGCATCTAAAATCCCAGGAACCATCCCCAGACTCCTCCAAGGAAGGTACCTGAGATGATTTCTGTTTTTAGGGAGTTGTCTATTCTCTGGGACCCACTCGAGAATCCTCCCAGGCATTTTCCAGAGTCTTCTGTCCTGTACTTTTGGCATCTATAATCCCAGGTAGCATCCCCAGACTCCTCCAAGGAAGGTACCTGAGATGATTTCTCTTTTTAGGCAATGGTCTGTTCTCTGGGACCCACTCGAGACTCCTCCCAGGCATTTCCCAGAGTCTTCTGTCCTGTAGTTCTGGAACCTAAAATCCCAGGAACCATCCCCAGACTCCTCCAAGGAAGGTACCTGAGATGATTTCTCTTTTTAGGCAACGGTCTGTTCTCTGGGACCCACTCGAGACTCCTCCCAGGCATCTCCCAGAGTCTTCTGTCCTGTACTTTTGGCATCTATAATCCCAGGTAGCATCCTCAGACTCCTCCAAGGAAGGTACCCGAGATGATTTCTCTTTTTAGGGAATGGTCTGTTCTCTGGAATCCTCTCGCGACTGCTCCCAGGCATCTCCCAGTGTCTTCTGTCCTGTAGTTCTGGAACCTAAAATCCCAGGAACCATCCCCAGACTCCTCCAAGGAAGGTACCTGAGATGATTTCTCTTGTTAGGGAGTTGTTTTTCTCTGGAATCCACTCGCGACTGCTCCCACGCATCTCCCAGTGTCTTCTGTCCTGTAGTTTTGGGACCTAAAATCCCAGACAGCATCCCCAGACTTCTCTAAGGAAGGTACCTGAGATGATTTCTCTTTTTAGGCAACAGTCTGTTCTCTGGGACCCACTCGAGACTCCTCCCAGGCATTTCCCAGAGTCTTCTGTCCTGTAGTTCTGGAACCTAAAATCCCAGGAACCATCCCCAGACTCCTCCAAGGAAGGTACCTGAGATGATTTGTCGCTTTAGGGAGTTTTCTGTTCTCTGGGATCCACTCGAGACTCCTCCCAGGCATCTCCCAGAGTCTTCTGTCCTGTAGTTCTGGAACCTAAAATCCCAGGAACCATCCCCAGACTCCTCCAAGGAAGGTACCTGAGATGATTTCTTTTTTTAGGCAACGGTCTGTTCTCTGGGATCCACTCGAGACTCCTCCCAGGCATCTCCCAGTGTCTTCTGTCCTGTAGCTCTGGAACCTAAAATCCCAGGTAGCATCCCCAGACTCCTCCAAGGAAGGTACCTGAGATGATTTCTCTTTTTAGGCAATGGTCTGTTCTCTGGGACCCACTCGAGACTCCTCCCAGGCATTTCCCAGAGTCTTCTGTCCTGTAGTTCTGGAACCTAAAATCCCAGGAACCATCCCCAGACTCCTCTAAGGAAGGTACCCGAGATGATTTCTCTTTTTAGGCAACGGTCTGTTCTCTGGGATCCACTCGCGACTGCTCCCAGGCATCTCCCAGTGTCTTCTGTCCTGTAGTTCTGGGACCTAAAATCCCAGACAGCATCCCCAGACTCCTCCAAGGAAGGTACCTGAGATGATCTGTCGCTTTAGGGAGTTGTCTGTTCTCTGGGATCCACTCGAGACTCCTCCCAGGCATCTCCCAGAGTCTTCTGTCCTGTACTTTTGGCATCTATAATCCCAGGAACCATCCCCAGACTCCTCCAAGGAAGGTACCTGAGATGATTTCTCTTTTTATGGAGTTGTCTGTTCTCTGGGACCCACTCGAGACTCCTCCCAGGCATTTCCCAGAGTCTTCTGTCCTGTAGTTCTGGAACCTAAAATCCCAGGAACCATCCCCAGACTCCTCCAAGGAAGGTACCTGAGATGATTTCTCTTTTTAGGGAGTTGTCTGTTCTCTGGAATCCACTTGCGACTGCTCCCAGGCATCTCCCAGTGTCTTCTGTCCTGTAGTTCTGGAACCTAAAATCCCAGGTAGCATCCCCAGACTCCTCCAAGGAAAATACCTGAGATGATTTCTCTTTTTAGGGAGTTGTCTGTTCTCTGGAATCCACTCGCGACTGCTCCCAGGCATCTCCCAGTGTCTTCTGTCCTGTAGTTTTGGGACCTAAAATCCCAGACAGCATCCCCAGACTCCTCTAAGGAAGGTACCTGAGATGATTTCTCTTTTTAGGGAGTTGTCTGTTCTCTGGGATCCGCTCGAGACTCCTCCCAGGCATCTCCCAGAGTCTTCTGTAGTTCTGGGACCTAAATTTCTGGGTATCGGCCCCAGACTCCTCCAAGGAAGATACCCAAGGATCTTTCCTCTTCTTTGGAGGAAAGCTCTGTCTTCCAGGTTCTACCCAAGACTTCTCCCAGGCATGTCCCAGAGTCTTCTGTCCTGTACTTTTGGCATCTATAATCCCAGGTAGCATCCTGAGACTCCTCCAAGGAAGGTACCTGAGATGATTTCTCTTTTTAGGGAATGGTCTGTTCTCTGGAATCCTCTCGCGACTGCTCCCAGGCATCTCCCAGTGTCTTCTGTCCTGTAGTTCTGGAACCTAAAATCCCAGGAACCATCCCCAGACTCCTCCAAGGAAGGTACCTGAGATGATTTCTCTTTTTAGGCAACGGTCTGTTCTCTGGGACCCACTCGGGACTACTCCCAGGCATTTCCCAGAGTCTTCTGTCCTGTAGTTCTGGAACCTAAAATCCCAGGAACCATCCCCAGACTCCTCCAAGGAAGGTACCTGAGATGATTTGTCGCTTTAGGGAGTTGTCTGTTCTCTGGAATCCACTCACGACTGCTCCCAGGCATCTCCCAGTGTCTTCTGTCCTGTAGTTCTGGAACCTAAAATCCCAGGTAGCATCCCCAGACTCCTCCAAGGAAGGTACCTGAGATGATTTCTCTTTTTAGGGAGTTGTCTGTTCTCTGGAATCCACTCGCGACTGCTCCCAGGCATCTCCCAGTGTCTTCTGTCCTGTAGTTTTGGGACCTAAAATCCCAGACAGCATCCCCAGACTCCTCCAAGGAAGGTACCTGAGATGATTTGTCGCTTTAGGGAGTTGTCTGTTCTCTGGGATCCGCTCGAGACTCCTCCCAGGCATCTCCCAGAGTCTTCTGTAGTTCTGGGACCTAAATTTCTGGGTATCGGCCCCAGACTCCTCCAAGGAAGATACCCAAGGATGTTTCTTCTTCTTTGGAGGAAAGCTCTGTCTTCCAGGTTCTACCCAAGACTTCTCCCAGGCATCCCCCAGAGTCTTCTGTCCTGTTCTTTTGGCATCTATAATCCCAGGTAGCATCCTCAGACTCCTCCAAGGAAGGTACCCGAGATGATTTCTCTTTTTAGGGAATGGTCTGTTCTCTGGAGTCCTCTCGCGACTGCTCCCAGGCATCTCCCAGTGTCTTCTGTCCTGTAGTTCTGGAACCTAAAATCCCAGGAACCATCCCCAGACTCCTCCAAGGAAGGTACCTGAGATGATTTGTCGCTTTAGGGAGTTGTCTGTTCTCTGGAATCCACTCGCGACTGCTCCCAGGCATCTCCCAGTGTCTTCTGTCCTGTAATTCTGGGACCTAAAATCCCAGGAACCATCCCCAGACTCCTCTAAGGAAGGTACCTGAGATGATTTCTCTTTTTAGGCAACGGTCTGTTCTCTGGGACCCACTCGAGACTCCTCCCAGGCATTTCCCAGAGTCTTCTGTCCTGTAGTTCTGGAACCTAAAATCCCAGGAACCATCCCCAGACTCCTCCAAGGAAGGTACCTGAGATGATTTGTCGCTTTAGGGAGTTGTGTGTTCTCTGGAATCCACTCGCGACTGCTCCCAGGCATCTCCCAGTGTCTTCTGTCCTGTAGTTTTGGGACCTAAAATCCCAGACAGCATCCCCAGACTTCTCTAAGGAAGGTACCTGAGATGATTTGTCGCTTTAGGGAGTTGTCTGTTCTCTGGGATCCAGTCGAGACTCCTCCCAGGCATCTCCCAGTGTCTTCTGTCCTGTAGTTCTGGAACCTAAAATCCCAGGAACCATCCCCAGACTCCTCCAAGGAAGGTACCTGAGATGATTTCTCTTTTTAGGCAACGGTCTGTTCTCTGGGACCCACTCGAGACTCCTCCCAGGCATTTCCCAGAGTCTTCTGTCCTGTAGTTCTGGAACCTAAAATCCCAGGAACCATCCCCAGACTCCTCCAAGGAAGGTACCTGAGATGATTTCTCTTTTTAGGCAACGGTCTGTTCTCTGGGACCCACTCGAGACTCCTCCCAGGCATTTCCCAGAGTCTTCTGTCCTGTAGTTCTGGAACCTAAAATCCCAGACAGCATCCCCAGACTCCTCCAAGGAAGGTACCTGAGATGATTTGTCGCTTTCGGGAGTTGTCTGTTCTCTGGGATCCACTCGAGACTCCTCCCAGGAATCTCCCAGAGTCTTCTGTCCTGTAGTTCTGGAACCTAAAATCCCAGGAACCATGCCCAGACTCCTCTAAGGAAGGTACCTGAGATGATTGCTCTTTTTAGGCAACGGTCTGTTCTCTGGGATCCACTCGAGACTCCTCCCAGGCATTTCCCAGAGTCTTCTGTCCTGTAGTTCTGGAACCTAAAATCCCAGGAACCATCCCCAGACTCCTCTAAGGAAGGTACCCGAGATGATTTGTCGCTTTAGGGAGTTGTCTGTTCTCTGGGATCCGCTCGAGACTCCTCCCAGGCATCTCCCAGAGTCTTCTGTAGTTCTGGGACCTAAATTTCTGGGTATCGGCCCCAGACTCCTCCAAGGAAGATACCCAAGGATGTTTCCTCTTCTTTGGAGGAAAGCTCTGTCTTCCAGGTTCTACCCAAGACTTCTCCCAGGCATCTCCCAGAGTCTGCTGTCCTGTACTTTTGGCATCTATAATCCCAGGTAGCATCCTGAGACTCCTCCAAGGAAGGTACCTGAGATGATTTCTCTTTTTAGGGAATGGTCTGTTCTCTGGAATCCTCTCGCGACTGCTCCCAGGCATCTCCCAGTGTCTTCTGTCCTGTAGTTCTGGAACCTAAAATCCCAGGAACCATCCCCAGACTCCTCCAAGGAAGGTACCTGAGATGATTTCTCTTTTTAGGCAACGGTCTGTTCTCTGGGACCCACTCGGGACTACTCCCAGGCATTTCCCAGAGTCTTCTGTCCTGTAGTTCTGGAACCTAAAATCCCAGGAACCATCCCCAGACTCCTCCAAGGAAGGTACCTGAGATGATTTGTCGCTTTAGGGAGTTGTCTGTTCTCTGGAATCCACTCACGACTGCTCCCAGGCATCTCCCAGTGTCTTCTGTCCTGTAGTTCTGGAACCTAAAATCCCAGGTAGCATCCCCAGACTCCTCCAAGGAAGGTACCTGAGATGATTTCTCTTTTTAGGGAGTTGTCTGTTCTCTGGAATCCACTCGCGACTGCTCCCAGGCATCTCCCAGTGTCTTCTGTCCTGTAGTTTTGGGACCTAAAATCCCAGACAGCATCCCCAGACTCCTCCAAGGAAGGTACCTGAGATGATTTGTCGCTTTAGGGAGTTGTCTGTTCTCTGGGATCCGCTCGAGACTCCTCCCAGGCATCTCCCAGAGTCTTCTGTAGTTCTGGGACCTAAATTTCTGGGTATCGGCCCCAGACTCCTCCAAGGAAGATACCCAAGGATGTTTCTTCTTCTTTGGAGGAAAGCTCTGTCTTCCAGGTTCTACCCAAGACTTCTCCCAGGCATCCCCCAGAGTCTTCTGTCCTGTTCTTTTGGCATCTATAATCCCAGGTAGCATCCTCAGACTCCTCCAAGGAAGGTACCCGAGATGATTTCTCTTTTTAGGGAATGGTCTGTTCTCTGGAGTCCTCTCGCGACTGCTCCCAGGCATCTCCCAGTGTCTTCTGTCCTGTAGTTCTGGAACCTAAAATCCCAGGAACCATCCCCAGACTCCTCCAAGGAAGGTACCTGAGATGATTTGTCGCTTTAGGGAGTTGTCTGTTCTCTGGAATCCACTCGCGACTGCTCCCAGGCATCTCCCAGTGTCTTCTGTCCTGTAATTCTGGGACCTAAAATCCCAGGAACCATCCCCAGACTCCTCTAAGGAAGGTACCTGAGATGATTTCTCTTTTTAGGCAACGGTCTGTTCTCTGGGACCCACTCGAGACTCCTCCCAGGCATTTCCCAGAGTCTTCTGTCCTGTAGTTCTGGAACCTAAAATCCCAGGAACCATCCCCAGACTCCTCCAAGGAAGGTACCTGAGATGATTTGTCGCTTTAGGGAGTTGTGTGTTCTCTGGAATCCACTCGCGACTGCTCCCAGGCATCTCCCAGTGTCTTCTGTCCTGTAGTTTTGGGACCTAAAATCCCAGACAGCATCCCCAGACTTCTCTAAGGAAGGTACCTGAGATGATTTGTCGCTTTAGGGAGTTGTCTGTTCTCTGGGATCCAGTCGAGACTCCTCCCAGGCATCTCCCAGTGTCTTCTGTCCTGTAGTTCTGGAACCTAAAATCCCAGGAACCATCCCCAGACTCCTCCAAGGAAGGTACCTGAGATGATTTCTCTTTTTAGGCAACGGTCTGTTCTCTGGGACCCACTCGAGACTCCTCCCAGGCATTTCCCAGAGTCTTCTGTCCTGTAGTTCTGGAACCTAAAATCCCAGGAACCATCCCCAGACTCCTCCAAGGAAGGTACCTGAGATGATTTCTCTTTTTAGGCAACGGTCTGTTCTCTGGGACCCACTCGAGACTCCTCCCAGGCATTTCCCAGAGTCTTCTGTCCTGTAGTTCTGGAACCTAAAATCCCAGACAGCATCCCCAGACTCCTCCAAGGAAGGTACCTGAGATGATTTGTCGCTTTAGGGAGTTGTCTGTTCTCTGGGATCCACTCGAGACTCCTCCCAGGAATCTCCCAGAGTCTTCTGTCCTGTAGTTCTGGAACCTAAAATCCCAGGAACCATGCCCAGACTCCTCTAAGGAAGGTACCTGAGATGATTGCTCTTTTTAGGCAACGGTCTGTTCTCTGGGATCCACTCGAGACTCCTCCCAGGCATTTCCCAGAGTCTTCTGTCCTGTAGTTCTGGAACCTAAAATCCCAGGAACCATCCCCAGACTCCTCTAAGGAAGGTACCCGAGATGATTTGTCGCTTTAGGGAGTTGTCTGTTCTCTGGGATCCGCTCGAGACTCCTCCCAGGCATCTCCCAGAGTCTTCTGTAGTTCTGGGACCTAAATTTCTGGGTATCGGCCCCAGACTCCTCCAAGGAAGATACCCAAGGATGTTTCCTCTTCTTTGGAGGAAAGCTCTGTCTTCCAGGTTCTACCCAAGACTTCTCCCAGGCATCTCCCAGAGTCTGCTGTCCTGTACTTTTGGCATCTATAATCCCAGGTAGCATCCTGAGACTCCTCCAAGGAAGGTACCTGAGATGATTTCTCTTTTTAGGGAATGGTCTGTTCTCTGGAATCCTCTCGCGACTGCTCCCAGGCATCTCCCAGTGTCTTCTGTCCTGTAGTTCTGGAACCTAAAATCCCAGGAACCATCCCCAGACTCCTCCAAGGAGGGTACCTGAGATGATTTCTCTTTTTAGGCAACGGTCTGTTCTCTGGGACCCACTCGAGACTCCTCCCAGGCATTTCCCAGAGTCTTCTGTCCTGTAGTTCTGGAACCTAAAATCCCAGGAACCATCCCCAGACTCCTCTAAGGAAGGTACCTGACATGATTTGACGCTTTAGGGAGTTGTCTGTTCTCTGTAATCCACTCGCGACTGCTCCCTGGCATCTCCCAGTGTCTTCTGTCCTGTAGTTCTGGAACCTAAAATCCCAGGAACCATCCCCAGACTCCTCCAAGGAAGGTACCTGAGATGATTGCTCTTTTTAGGGAGTTGTCTGTTCTCTGGGACCCACTCGAGAATCCTCCCAGGCATTTTCCAGAGTCTTCTGTCCTGTAGTTCTGGAACCTAAAATCCCAGACAGCATCCCCAGACTTCTCTAAGGAAGGTACCTGAGATGACTTGTCGCTTTAGGGAGTTGTCTGTTCTCTGGGATCCACTCGAGACTCCTCCCAGGAATCTCCCAAAGTCTTGTGTAGTTCTGGGTCCTAAAATCCCAGACAGCATCCTCAGACTCCTCCAAGGAAGGTACCTGAGATGATTTCTCTCTTTAGGAACTTGTCTCTTCCCTGGGATCCACCCAATAACTCCTCCCAGGCATCTCCCAGAGTCTTTTCACCTGTAGGTCCTTTTGGTACCTAAAATCCCGGGTAGCAACCCCAGACTCATCCAAGGAACATACCCAGAAGTTTTTTTCTTTTTAGGTAAAGATCTTTCCTCCAGACCCAAATGAAACTCCTCCCAAGCATCTCCTGGAGTCTTCTGTGGCTTCCCTTTTGTTACCTGAGGTGCCGAGTAGCAGCCCCAGAATTCTCCAGAGATATGAACAGGACTTTTTTTCTCCTGTGAAGGAAATATCTGTTCTCCCAGATCTACCCGACTCTTCCCGGGCATCTCCCAGTGTCTTTTGACCTCTAATTTAGGGATCTGAGATCCTGGGTGGTGGCCTCGTAGTCTTCCAAGAAGGGTTCCCGAGATGATTTTTCTCCTTAGGGAATTTTCTGTTCTCTGGGATCCACCCGATAACTCCTCCCGGGCATCTCCCAGTCTTTTGACCTGTACTTTTGGGAGCTAAAATCCTGGGTAGCAGCCCTAGACTCCTTCAAGGAACCTACCTGAGGTTTTTTTTTTGTCCTTTCAAGAAAAAACTCTCTGCTCAGAGATCCACTCTTGACTCCTCCAAGGCATCTCTCGCACCCCTAACTCTTGCGGAGAAGCTTCCTTCTCTTTTGCAGAAAGTTCTCTGCCTCAGGATCCACCCCTCCCATCAGGGTTAGGTCAGGGTTTGAGTTCTGTTCTGTGACTTCACAAACGCACAGCCCCAGGGACCCTCAGGCTAGAAAAAGGCATGCCAGGGGAAGCGCTCTATTTCACCAACTGCGCTCCCTCCACACCTTTCTCATCTGGGCCACCATGGTGCTGGGGACCTCAGCCCCAGCCCAAGCTGCCATGAGCTGCAGCAGCACGAAGGCTTTGAGTCCCGGCACCTTTAGTGGAGGAGCAGTCCCTGGACGTTTTCAATTTTTGAGCTCAGCTGTGGGTAGAGGGATGGAGAGCTTTGGGACCGTTACAAGCGCAGCTCCTCAGTGTCGGTGGGGCTGTGGAAGCGCTGCCAAGGGATAGCGAAGGCAAGCAATTTAATAGGACCAATTTGAATGGAACGATGCAGGAATTCCTTACTTACAGAAACTCACTTGGTTACAGCCCACGCTAAGGGATGCTGGACTAAACTCACACTCCTTTTCTCTGGAGGAATTCTGAAAGGAAAAGGAACCAAAGAACTGTTACGCAACGTAAAATTGTATTGCACAGGAAGTGTTTGTTTATTTGCTTGCTTTAAGAACTAAAGGTGGTTTCAAAACCCCAAAATGCAAGAGAGAAAGCAAGGGCACCCCCTCTGAACATCATGACTCAATGGGAGGTTCTTCCTCACTCCTTGCGTCACCGGTCTCTGTGTGAATCCATCTGAGCTGATTCTAACTCAGTTTTCCTTTGTATGTTTCTTCCATGCAGTAATTAATCATGGAATTACGAGCTGGGACATCTTCAACTAGATCAGGGTGCTCACAGCCCCGTCCAAACTGACCTGGAAAGTTTCCAGGGCACGTTTCCATCTTAAACCTCTCTGGGCAACCTGGGCCAGGGTCTCACCACCCTCATCATAAAAAAAAATAAAAATCTTCCCAGGTGCTCCATCCCTGCTCATTGCAGGGGGGTGGGACTAGATGACCTTCAAAGGTCCCTTCCAACCCAAACTATCCTATGCTTTCACTGACGTTTCCCTGGTGGCTCCTATTCCCTCAGCAGCCCCTGGGCTCATCTCCATATGACTCCAAGCGTGTCGTGCCCAGCACGTCTCAGAGCAAGAGGCTGAGGGCCCTTGCTGGCACTCTGTCCCTCCAACCTTGGCACATTCCCACAGCTTGTCACGGGCAAGCCTGATGTTATCGCCCTCCTGCTTCAAGCCTAGTTTAAAGCTCTGGCAACGAGCCCCACCAGCTCGTGAGCAAAGACCCTCTTCCCCCTTGCAGGAAGGGGAATCCCATCTGACACCAGCAAGCCTGGCGTTACGGAGGCCATCCCATTTGTGAAAAAAACAAAACTGTGGCGGCGACATCAGCCACGGAGCCACGTATTAATAGACTGGGTCCGTCTGTTTCTTCCAGTGTTGCTGCACGCAACGGGAGGGAGAGAGGAAAAAAATAACCTGTGCTCCGGAGTCCCTTACCAACAGCTCGAAGGCCCTGGAGCCTCTTCCCATCGCCCTTGGACTATGCATTGTGGCTTCATCACCACCCCCATGGCAGAGCAGCAATAGGCACTGGTCCCAGGGCCGGACGAGGCTGGGAAGTTTCCTAGTGATGTCCTGAGGTCAGGCCCCAGGGAGGCAGCTGACTTCCCTGAGAGGAGGGTCTGTCCGGCATATTGGTCCCTCTCTTCCCCTCAGGAGGGATTTGCCTGTGACCGTAACCTGTCTTTTCTTCTTCCTGGGGGTGGTCACCGTACCGGGGTGGGCCTTTCTGACCTCGGCAACACCTCTGGTGTAGGTGGCCCATCATCCACGGACTGGCCTTCCACATCCCGAGCAGAGGCATCCCTGTTGTGCAGAGGCACCCGGGAAGGGGAGGTGGGCAGGGAGGGGGTTCCCCTGCCACCCCCAGTGTGAACTTGCCTCCATTCAGTCCTTTCCTTTAAGCTACTGCCTTCAGCCTGGGGGGGGAAGGACACAGGAGCCCCTCGATCTTGGGTTTTCCCTGGTGGTTGTTCCCATTCCTGTCTCAGGGAGGGCAGAGCAGGGCTCCACAGGCCTCTCCCAGGCTCCGGGGTGCTCCTCAACCTTCCTCCTGCAGCTCTGCCACCAGGCTGAGCCCATCGTGCCCCTGCTCACACCGGCACGGCTGCTGTCCCTGCTGCCATCCCTCTCCGGGGACAGGCTCTGCCTCGCCCGGGGCCTGGGCGGCTGCGTGTCTTCGTGGGAGCTCAGTCCGGGTCGCCGCCTCCGTCCCGCCGATCGCGGAGGACGCGGCTTTCTGCCGGGCGGGTGCCACAGCTGAGCTCCTCCGGCGAGGGCGGCGGCCACCGGCCGGACTCACCTCTGGAGCCGCCCGGGTGGCGACGCCCCGCCAGGCCACCCGCCACGCCACGCTCCGTGTGCCCGCTCCGCTGGCGGCGCTCCCCGGGCTGCTTTGGAGAGGGGCGGGGGTGGCCGAGACTCGCCGGCCCCGGAGCGGCTCCCTCGGCCACCGGCCGCTCTCGCCGGTACCGCGCGTTTGAGCCTCCCGCCGTTGCCCGGGCGACGCCCAGGCCTCGCCAGCGGCTCTCGCGAGAGCTGCCGGCTCCCGTTGGGCTCGGCTCGTCTGGGCTCGGCCTCGCTCGTCTCGGCTCGGCTCGGCTCGGCTTCGCTCGGCCCGGCCCGTCACGGCTCGTCTGGGCTCGGCCGGGCCGGGCTGGGCCCGAGGTGGCCGGCGGAGTCCGGCCTGAAGCGAGGGCGGGTGCGGGGCGCTGCTCTCCTGCACTGCCCCGGCATCGCAGCCCCGGTGCCCGTCGGTTCCGGTGTCCCGCGGATCCCCGCTGCTCTGACAGGGTGCGCCGGCGCCCTTGGCAGGGCATCGGGGGAGCGCCGGATTGGGCTGGGGCCGCTCCGTCCGGGCGGCGACCTCCCTTTTGGCGGGGAGTCCCGGGGGAACCCTCTCGCCTGCCCGGGCACCCTGACTCCGCCGCCCTCACAGCGGCCGGCAGCCGCGCCACGCGGGGGGGGGCTGCCTGGAGGCGGGACTGGCGGCCCCTCCAGGCGCTGCGGGACCGCGCCGCGTCCCCCTCGGCCGCCCTTTTCCCAGGCAGGACCCCAGTGCTCCTGCTGTCCTGGGCCCGGGGCAAGGCCCGAAGGGTCCCCGGCCGACGGGGTGAAAGTCCTTGCACCCCCTGTGACAGGCGGGGAGGGGGCTTCCCCCTCTGACCCTCTGCTCTGTTGCAGAGTGCCACCAATGCCACAGCATCCCCACTAGCAAGGGTGTCCCAAATTAAAAAAGCAAATGTTTATCTCTGTATCTCAAGCTAGTACACATCAAATCAAAACCGGCAACAAAGTCAGCAACACCAAGTATATATATTTATAGCATTACAGGTTAATACAAACTTATCTCTAATAAAGTAAATGTATTAACGACAGAACAGCAGATACACTTGGGAGAGGTTCCTGACACCTCTACATCTGGCACCCAGTGCATGGGACAGATCTCCCAGCAGGGGACCCAGCCACCCCGCAGGTTGCAGGGACAAACCAAACTGCCCCAGCAACGGGCTTAGAGGGGGATCAAGAAAGGACCAGACAGACCGGCATCTTACTCTACTGTGGGTGAAAATTAAGTCATTTTTATGGTACCTGAGATGATTTCTCTCTTTAGGAAATTGTCTCTTCTCTGGGATCCTCCTGATAATAATCTCCACCGGGGGAGATGCTCCGGGGCTGCGAGCAGGACAGACGGGACACAAACAGTGACTTGGGCAGAGGAGACCAAGGCTCCGCTTTTATTGCAGCAAGCGGTGGCTCCTTCCATCTGATGGAGCATCGTGCCTGCAGCCTTTCCGAGCAGCCCGTGCAGGTCTAGTCCAATCCCTTTGCCCTGAGCAGGGACACCTCCCACCAGACCAGGCTACTCAAAGTTACGTCCAAACTGGCCTTGAACCTCTCCAGGGATGGGGTAGCCACAGCTTCTCTGGGCAACGCGGACAGGGTCTCACCACCCTCACCCTCACAGCAAAGAATTCTTTCCTTATGTCCAGTCTACAGCTACCTTCTTTCAACTTAAAGCCATTGCCCCTTATCTTGTCACTACAAACTATCATAAAAAGTCTCTCTGCATCTTTCATGTGGGTCCCCTTTAGGTATTGAAAGGCTGCTATATGGTCCCCCTGGAGCCTTCTCTTCTCCAGGCTGAACCCCTGTGGCGGTGTGCTCTCCCTGTTTCCCCCCCCCCCCGCCCCATCTCCTGCTCAGGCCATGGCCACCATGGCCATCACAACATCAGTTGCGATAAGTTGCACCTGGACTTTGGGGGATGGCTGGCAACACAGCCAAAACACTGTCTGGAGTGGGGACCTAGAAATTTTGTTCCCATGAGAATATGACTGTAGGTCAATTATCTTCCTGTATAAATAGTGGACAGCCCAAGAGCCCTTGGAGCTCTCCTGTATGGCAGCGGCTGCACACCAGGATCTCCAGTTTTGTGAGGATGCTCGCTTAAGGTTCTACTCCTCAAGGTTGAGAGATTCCTTGCCACAACAGATTCTCGGTAAGTGACTAACAGCATGCTAAACTTTGAAATCTTAGCTAAGTAATAGAAAGGGTTGATTGTGCATATATAATCCTTTAGACATAAACCGTTGACCAAGTCTGGGACTAGGATTGGATCCAGCCACACCTAGACTCCTCTCTGAGAAGGAGTTTAGAAAGCAGGGGGGTCCTTTCTGAACCTCGTGACTCAACGGGAGGGTCTCCCTGACAACTTGTTTGACCCTGTCCTCTCGGCAGGAAATAATAGAGCGTGCCTTGACATCGACTCTCATAAAACACTACCGCACTTACTACTGGTTTTATCGCACTTACTACTGATTTTGTTAAATCACTGTTTCACCTTAATAAATATTTCACTCTAACTAGTGAAGTTGATCACTCCGTCCGCGACAACCCCCCCAACTCTCTCAGCCTGTCCTCACAGCAGAGAGGCTCCAGGCCTCGTAGCCTCTTCATGTCCCTCGGCTGGACCTGCTCTAACAGGTCTATGTCTCTCTTACTGAGTGGTCCAGACAGAGCTGCACTCCAGCTGGAGTCCCCCCAGAGCAGAACAGAGCAGAGGGGCAGAATCCCCTCCCTTGACCTTTTGGCCACACTGCTGTAGATGCAGCCCAGGATGCGGATAGCTTTCTGGGCTGCCAGTGCACATTGCTGGCTCATTTTCATTTTCATCCACCAGTATCCCCAAGCCCTTCTCCTCAAGGCTGCTCTCAATCCATCTGTCCCCAGCCTGTATTGATATTGGTGAGTGCCCCAACCAAGCTGCACGACCCTGCACTTGGCCTTGTTGAACTTCATGAGGTTCACATGGACCCACTTCTCCAGCATGCCCAGGTCATGGTATTGCCCATAACTAGGAAAAGATTAGTAACAAGTAGCTGAGAAAGCATGAGCTACATACTCATATTGAAATGCCATCAGTGCACGGAGCGAACAGCTTCAAGACTTCCTGCTTCAGCAGGGGAGTTGGACTAGATGATCTTTATGGTCCCTTCCAACTCTAAAAATTCAGTGAAATTCAGTGAAATTCAGTGAAGACCATAGCAGAGGCTGCTGGCAGTACAAAATTTCCCTGCCTGGTCCAAGACCCCCCTGGAGAGGCTGTGCCCCCAGAAAGCACACGAGCAGCATGGCAAGAGGAATCTCCCCCCCGCCCCTGCACAGCATAGGCACAGGGAGATTTACTGTGATCCCCATTCACCTCATTATTCTGAGTCTAAAACAGGAAATTGTTCTGGTTTCTTTTCTAGTAAAACCTGGCAGTAGACATATAAAGCTTCCTCAATCACCATCTGAACTAGCAATACTATAGATCCCCCCCACCAAGTCCCTGGCCATTCTGGGGAGCCATCACAGAGAGGTGGTGTTGGTGCAAGGAGGGGGACCAGCCCAGGGGGCAGGTTCGGGGACAAGCCGATTTCTTGTGTTAGACAAACTTGGAGTCTCTTCTCCAGCTTGGAGTTTGCACCAAAACCCACTGACCTGCTCCCTGTGCAGCAACCCTGCTGATGAGGCAGCAACTGGGAGCTGATCTAGGGGAAGGGTGCAAGGGTGTTCCAGCTGGTGGAGCCCACTGGGGCCAGTGGCACAGCCTGACTCCTCCAGAAGCCTTGTAGCCTCCATCCTGTGGGGACTCACACAGCCATGATGTGGGGCAGCCCCATGGCACAGCTCTGGTTCCTCCAAATGCCATCTCAGGCCTCTCGAGAGGAGGGCACATGGCCATGGGAGCAAGAAGGTGATGCCACCCACCCACATGTGGGTCACCCAGCAGAGATAGTGGCTCTTGGGAATCGTCTGTCATTCTTTGAGCAGGAGAAAGCCACCCCCAGTCAAGGTGGCGCGTTCAGTTCAGCCACAATCAGTGCAGGGAGACACAGAGGGCTTAGTCAAGAGCCCCAGCAGCTCACAGGGCAGGGCACTTGCAACGGAGCTAATGGCAAACCAGCTCCCAGCTGCAGCGGGAGAGCCCCTGCCCCAGCCTCCAAGCGAGACAAGCTCCCCTGCCCAAGCCTGGCTCTATGGGGTGTCTCAAGCCCCATCTGGGGACCTCACTTGCGCCTGGGCTGGATCAGGGACAGTAGATAGCGCCTGGAAATAACACAACACAACCCTGCCCTGGGTAGCAGGGCAGGGGCAATCCGAAGCTCTCCACCTCCTCAGAGCACAACCTGTCCTGCACCCATCACAGCTCCAGATGTTGAACAAAGACATCTCCATCTTCTCGTAGGGTCCACCTCATCACTCTGCAGCCACGAGGGCTCCAGCAGTGCCTCTGCATGCATGTGCAGCAGAGCCCCAGGATGTCCTCAGTGGCACCGACATGTCCTGACCTCCTGCAGTGCCCCAGGACAGACACCTCTGCCCACTCACAAGCTGCAGCAGGTATGGGGCACCCTTCCTGTTTGCCCCACAGCCCCCTGTGATCCTGAGCTACACAGCATGGCAGCTGAGGCTGAGGAAAGGCTCTGCGGTGTCAGGCACACAGTACAGAGGATGAGGAGGACCCAGAAATGTTCCTGCTTCCCAGGCAGGTCCTCTTGCCTGGCTCCCAGGTACTTACTGACCATGGTCCGGGGTTCAGATTGCCCACTTCCCACTATGGGACCGGAACCACTCCCTTCCCAGTGAAGCAAAAGCCTCTGCTGGGAGCAAGCAGCGCACCACAGCCCAGCATTCCCTCCCTGCCTGGCGGTGCTGCAGCTGGCCACCTGCCACCTCGGGACCAACAAAGGGGAAGCATCTTCTGCAAAGCTCTCCTCAAACAAGGATTTTTTTATGGTGTGTCTGAGAGGAGGAAAAGAAAGAAAAGAAAATTTCTCTGAAATACAGACTGTAGGAAACCAGCCCAGCAGAGAGAGAACTTGCTTCTGGAGACCTCGCAGATGCTGCTCACCCTGGGGCTCCCGGCAATCCTGCCTGTTCCCCACTCTCGGCATGGCTGGGGAAGGGGAGAGTGAGGATGCTTTGTGGGTGCAGTCTCACTGGAGACTTGGCAAGAGGCTCTACTACTGCTGAATGCTGCTAACCAGGGGATGGCCCAGCATGTCCAGCTAACCCAGCTGCGATTTCAAAAGGAAGTCCATGCTCTGAGCTACAGATTCAGCCTCTCCTTCCCCCCCGCCTGAACCGAGTGGTGCTAAGAGCTCCTTCCCCTGCTCCAGCACAGGATGACTCTCCTCCTATGCTCAGCACATAGAGATTGCTTTACAGGAGAAGGCCATCTTCTCCTTATTCATTGGGATATAAGGTCCATTGGGAATAAGGACCTGACAGCTCATACTAAACACTGGTCAGGACAGAACAAACTTGCTTCTGCCTTTGAGAAAACACAGTAAACATGCAGGTCTCTGCAGAAAGCAGTGGGAGGGACACCCTGCTGCCTCTCTTCCATTCCTCTATGCTTGAACAGGGAGGCAAGAGCAGGTTTGGTGCTGCAGGGAGCAGCTGGAGAAAGGCAGGAGGTACTGGTGGGGAGGTGGGAGATGGTGCTTCATGAGGCCAGGATGCTCTGGGGCTTGCTTTATCTCCTTCCGCCAGACTTCCAAGTCCCACTCGGCCAAGGCTGTGCTCCAGCATGGCAACACCAAGGACACAGTGCAAGGACGGAGTGCCAGCATGCCTGGCACAGGGACTCCACAGGCTTCCCATGATGGGTGCTGCTCTGCTTCCCTGCCGTGCTTACCAGGAGGCTTTTGCACCTTTTGCTTTCTGCACCCTTGCCCGCGCATCCTGTGTGCCTGACGCTCCACTCCGGTCCTGCAGCACGGCCTGCGCTCGCCTTTAAAGACTGCAGGGGTGGATGCGGGGTGCGTGGGCACCGCACCCCCTCGGGGGGCACCGTGAATTTTATACTGGAATCCCCTCGCGCCCGCCTGCTGCCGCTTCTCGTCCGTCGCCCTCGGTGCCCGGCAGGAAGCGTCGGGGCTGCGGCCAGTGAACCGCTCCCCGCGCGTCCTGGGCGGCTGGGGCGGGGGGAGACGGGCAGCACCCGAGCGGGAGGCGACAGGGGGAAAGCGATGAGCCAGGGCGGAGCGTCGGTCCCGGGGCCGCCCGGGGCGGTGGCGGGGGCGGTGGCGGGGCCAACGGCCCCCTTACAGCGGCGCGGCGTGGCACAAGGGGCGGCGGTGGCGACGGAGTACGGGGAGGCGGAGGGGTACTGCTACGGCGAGGAGACTACGGGCAACGGGACGGGGGAGGCGTGCGAGCGGCAGGCGGACTGGGAGGCGTCCTTCTCGCTGCTGCCGCTGCTCTACCTGCTGGTCTTCGCCCTGGGGCTGTCGGGCAACGGGCTGACGGTGTGGCGCGGCCCGCCAGCGCGGCGCCGCTCGGCCGACGCCTACATCGGCAACCTGGCGCTGGCCGACCTGGCCTTCGTGGCCGCGCTGCCGCTCTGGGCCGCCTGCACGGCGCTGCGCTTCCACTGGCCCTTCGGCGCGGCGCTCCGCAAGCTCAGCAGCTCCCTGGTGCTGCTCAGCGTGGTCGCCTCCGCCTTCTGCCTGGGCGGCCTCAGCGCCGAGCGCCGCCGCTCCCCCGCCGGGCCGGGCCCGCCGGTCGCGCTCTGGGCGGCGGCGGCGGCGCTCCCGGCGCCGCTGCTGCGGGAGGCGCGGCGGGGGCCGCGCAACCGGACGCTGTGCGAGCTGGAGGCGGGGGGCGCGGGGCGGAGGGCGGCGCTCAGCCTGGGCGCCACGGCGCTGGGCTTCGCCGCCCCGCCGCTGCTGCTGGCCGGCTGCTGCTGCTGCGTGGCCGGCGCCGTCCGCCGCCGCCTCCGTCCCCGGCGCGCCGAGGCGGCGGCGCGGCTGCGGCTGCGGCGGCTGATGGCGGCGCCGGTGGCCGTCTTCGCCGGCTGCTGGCTGCCCTTCCACCTGCTCGAGAGCCTCTTCGCGCTGGCGGCCGCCGGGCTGCTGGAGCTGCCCTGCGCGCTGCTAGGGCTGATCGCCCGCCCGCACCCCTGCGCCACCTGCCTGGCCTACCTCCACAGCCGCCTCAACCCGCTGCTCTACGCTTTCCTCGACGGCCGCTTCCGCGCCCGCTGCCGCCTGCTGCTGGGGCCGCGCCGCCCGCCCGCCGCCGCCTCCTCCACGCTCAGCGGCCCCACGCAGCGCTCCGAGGTGCCCTCGGCCGGCACCGAGCTGTGTCGCCCGCGCCCCCCCGCGATAAACGCCCTTTCCGCCGCCGAAGCCCGCTGACTTCTTCCTCCAGCTCCGCTCGGAGCGGCGGGGGAGGGCGGCCACGGGCGGGGTCCCGCGGCCTCGCTCCACAGCCCCCTCGCCCCTTCCGCCAGCGCGGCGGGGCTGACTCCGGGACCCCCGTGCGGCGCCGGGCCCGGGCGCTGCTCCCCGCGGGGCTCCGGCCGGGACTGCCGGTTTGCCAGCCCGGGGGCAGATGCTGCGCCGCCGGCCCCAGGCCCGGCCTTCCCTCCCTCACCGCCGCCTGGGGACGTGCCACCCCCTCCACCGGCGGCTCCCTGCGGCGAAGGGGCTCTCAAACGGCCGCTGTCACCTTTCTAAGCCACCACTCTCACGGTCGTCCAGGCAGCACCCCCTCTGCCCAGCTTCCCTTCGGGGCCCAGCCAGCCTGTGTACAGCTGTTCAGCTCCTTTCTTCTCAGACAGAGACTCTGTAAGGGTTGTCCAAGCCAGCTGGGTCAGGACACAGGCATGCTGCTGTCCTCCGGGCGTGGTTGTCCCAGAGGGGCCCTGTGGTCTGCTGGACCCAGTGTGCCGGGAGCTGGATGCGTTTTGCTTGAGCTCAGGTGAGCCAGCCTTTCCCCAGGTACAATCTAGTGCTGGAGGTGTCCTCTAGGAAAACCTTTCCCATATCCAAGGAGATGACACCTGGGCCCCTGGGTATCTGCCCGCTGAGCCCACGGAGCCAACACCAGGCAGGCATCACAGGGTCTTTGGAGCATTGCATTGGGTAGAAGGGTTACCCGTCCTGCACTGCTGTCAGCATGAGCCTGTCCTACTTTGGGCTGTGATGGTATCTCATTTCTGGAACACCACAGATGTGTCACCCCTTTCTGGCTGGCAATGGGCAGCCCTTCTGTGGAGTCTAATGGCCATCTCCAAGGGCTGAGCTTCTCAGAGGCCAGAGCTGCTGATAGTGCCACTGCAGGAGCTGGGACAGGGCCAGCCACGCCTCGAGGTGGGGATGCTGCCCCACCAGAGAAGTTGCACTAGAGAAAGCTGTGTCTGAGCTGAGCAGATGTCCCACTTGGCAGCACTGCATGTGTGGATGGATGCGCTTTCCTCCTTCCCCAGCTCTGCAAATCCTGCTGGATTTTTTCCTGTCTTGTCTTGGCAACCACATATACCTCTGCAGGTGCAGCCTGCTGAGCCCAGACCAAACTGAGACCTGCACAGTCACATAGAGCAACAGGCTGTCCCCCTCAGAGCCACGTATGCGGAGGAACAGAGGAGTACCAGGCAGCACAGATGTAGGTAGGAGGTCCTCAGGCTCACTGGTCATGGGATGTGTGGACAGGACATCAGGGCAGCGTAACACAGGCTGTAAGCAGTGTCCCCCCCAGGCACCTGGTGAAGAGTCCCTCCCTGTAGCAGTCCCTGCTGCTGCTCTCCCAGGGCACCCCTGGGGACAGCTGCTGTCTCTCCATGCCCATGCCAGCCCAGGGCACCAGCACCAAACTGGGGCAGGCTCATGCTCCATAGCCTCCTAATGCTCTTCCTTCCCCTTCAGCTCAGCTGGGCAGCACTACTTAACCAATGGCATGACAAAAAATGTCAAATCCCATCCATCCCTCCTTCTGAGTGGAATCTGCTGGAAATATAACACAGCAGAGAGGCAACAGTCCTGGAGATTCTTGGAGTGCATGGAAGACAACTTCCTAACGCAGCTGGTGAGGGAACCGACTAGGGAAAGTGCCCTACTGGACCTGCTGATAGTTAACTCAGAAGGTCTTGTGGGGGATGTAAACGTTGGAGGTCGTCTTGGACAGAATGATCATGAAATGATACAATTTTCAATTCTTGCTGAAGCAAGGAGGGGGGCCAGCAAAACTGCCACCTTGGACTTCCGAAGGGCAGACTTTGGCCTCTTCAGGAGCATGGTTGAAAGTGTCCCTTGGGAGACAGTCCTGAAGGGCAAAGGTGCCCAGGAAGGCTGGTCGTACTTCAAGGAGGCACTCTTAAAAGCCCAGGAAAGAGCCATACCCAAATCCCAAAAAACAAGCAGGAAGGGAAGAAGACCAGCCTGGCTAAATAGAGAGCTTTGGCTGGAGCTCAGGAACAAAAAGAAGGTTTATGATCTTTGGAAAAGGGGCCTGGCAAGCAAGGAGAAATACCAGGAAGCGGTGAAGATATGCAGGGGGAAAATTAGAAGGGCCAAGGCTCAAGCTGAGCTCATCTTGGCCACTACAGTTAAGAATAACAAAAAGGGTTTTTTTCCAGTACGTAAACAGAAAAAGGAAGATTAGGGATAATGTGGGCCCACTGATGAATGAGGTGGGCACCCTAGTGGTGGAAGACATGGAGAAAGCAGAGTTGCTGAATGCCTTCTTTTCTTCAGTCTTCACTTCTAAGGCTGTCCCTCATGAATCTCTGGCCTTGGACGCAAGGGGGAGGGTATGGAGAGAGGAAGTTTTTCCTCCAGTAGAGGAGGACCAGGTTCGGGACCACTTGGCCAAACTGGACATTCATAAGTCCATGGGCCCTGATGGGATGCACCCGCGAGTGCTGAGAGAGCTGGCAGATGTTGTTGCTGGGCCACTCTCTATCATCTTTGAAAGGTCATGGAGAACAGGAGAGGTGCCTGAAGGCTGGAGGAAGGCCAACATCACTCCAGTCTTCAAAAAGGGCAAGAAGGAGGACCCTGGGAACTACAGACCAGTCAGTCTCACCTCCATCCCTGGGAAGGTAATGGAGAGACTCATTCTAGATGTCATCTCCAAACAAGTTGAAGAGCAGGGGGTTATTGGAAGTGGGCAACATGGGTTTACCAAGGGTAAATCATGCTTGACCAATCTGATAGCTTTCTACGATGCTATAACTAGTTGGTTGGATGAGGGGAGGGCAGCAGATGTCATCTACCTTGACTTCAGCAAGGCTTTTGACACAGTCTCCCATAACATCCTCATTGGGAAACTAAGGAAGTGTGGGCTGGATGAGGGGACAGTGAGGTGGGTTGATAACTGGCTGTGTGACAGGACCCAAAGGGTAGTGATTAATGGCGCAGGTTCAAGCTGGAGGCCTGTGACCGGTGGTGTCCCCCAGGGGTCAATACTTGGTCCAGTCCTGTTCAACATATTCATCAACAACCTGGACGAGGGGACCGAGTGTATCCTCAGCAAGTTTGCTGATGATACCAAACTGGGAGGGGTAGCTGACACCCCGGAGGGCCGTGCTGCCATCCAGCGAGACCTGGACAGGCTGGAGAGCTGGGCAAGGAAGAACCTCATGAGGTCCAACAGGAAAAAGTGTAGGGTCCTGCACCTGGGGAAGAAGAATGTCAGGCACCAACACAGGTTAGGTGTGGACCTGCTGGAGTCAAGTTCTGAAGAGAAAGATCTGGGGGTCCTGGTAGACAGCAAAATGACAATGAGCAAGCAGTGTGCTCTTGTGGCCAGGAAGGCCAATGGAATCCTGGGCTGCATAGGGAAGAGTGTGGCCAGTAGGTCGAGGGAAGTCATTCTCCCCCTCTACTCTGCACTGGTGAGGCCACAACTGGAATGCTGCATCCAGTTCTGGGCTCCCCAATTCAA
This sequence comes from Numenius arquata, assembly GCF_964106895.1. Taxonomy (NCBI): domain Eukaryota; kingdom Metazoa; phylum Chordata; class Aves; order Charadriiformes; family Scolopacidae; genus Numenius; species Numenius arquata. Next base: position 17,307,502 of record NC_133591.1, read on the forward strand.
GAGGGATAGGGAACTACTGGAAAGAGTCCAGCAAAGGGCAACGAGGATGATTCAAGGATTGGAGCATCTCCCTTATGAAGAAAGGCTGAGAGAGCTGGGACTCTTTAGTCTGGAGAAGAGAAGGCTGAGGGGAGACCTTATCAATGCTTATAAGTATCTAAAGGGTGAGTTGAAGGAGGAGGGAGCCAGACTCTTTTCAGTGGTTGCCAGTGACAGGACGAGGGGCAACGGGCACAAGCTGGAACATAGGAGGTTCCACTCAAATATGAGAAGAAACTTCTTCACGGTGAGGGTGCCAGAGCCCTGGAACAGGCTGCCCAGGGAGGGTGTGGAGTCGCCTTCTCTGGAGATTTTCAAGACCCGCCTGGATGCAGTCCTGAGTAACATGCTCCGACATGCTCTGGGCAATCCTGCTTCAGCAGGGGAGTGGGACTAGATGATCTTTATGGTCCCTTCCAACTCTAAAAATTCAGTGAAATTCAGTGAAATTCTGAGCAGTGCCTGCCCTTGCCCAAACCTTGCTTCCATAGGGCTGTGGACTTCTCTTTCCCCTTGAAATGTTCCCAGACCAGAACATTTGGGGGGCAGGGCAGCCATGGACATGGCTCCAGGATGTATGAGGGGAACATGAATCCCAGTAAGGAGGACCCTTGAGGAAGGGCTGAGGGTGTGGGGGAAATCCCAGGAGAGGCAAGCACCCACCACAGCCTCCTTCCTCTGCAGAAGCACAGCAGAGAAGAGATGGCAATGATGGGGCTGGCAGGTGGGAGCCGTCCCACTGCAGGCACCACTTTCCCTGGAAGGAAGGCCAGAAAAAAGGGAAGTGTTCGTGGCCCCACTGCTCTCAAGGTGACCCTGCATGCTTGTGTCTGTGCCAGTCACCTGCTCTGTCCCCAGATCCTCCCTGGAAGCCCCACTTTTCATGTCCCGCTCCAGCACAAGATGCGCTCGCTGTCCTCCAGCCTCAGGGCACCTGCCCCACACCAGCCCTGTGGGCTGCAGGGCCTCGTCCTGCACTCCAGAGACAGAGTGGACTCTGCCATTGCCCTCACCACCCTCCACGGCTTCCCCCAGAGAAAGGTTGGAGCAATGCTCAGGGCCAGAGCCCATGCAGAGGAGACCGGGGCTGGCTCTTCTGCACTCCCACAACCATCACAGCCCCTGTTCTGGGTGAAGCCATATGAGAGCTATCTGTCCTCCAGGCTTGTGGCCACACAAACCTTGAGCATTGGCTAGTCAGGTGCAGGGTGAGCATGGGGGCAGGCTGGGGCCACACCAGGAGTAGCCACACCAGCCAGGACATATGCCTTCCCTGCTCTGGGGTGCAAGCCCCTGTGCAGAAGAGGAGCAGATAGCTCTGCATCCTTGTAGGGTTTCTGCTCCACGTGCATCCACCGCTTTGTACTTGGAAGATGCATCCAGAGTATCTGTGCTCCTGCTGCCTGTGAGGACAACTTCAAAACCAGCTCTCAAAGCTCAGGCTCTCTGGGCAATGGCTGGTGTGAACCTACAGCACACTGCAGGATGGGTTTTGGGGGAACTGAGAGGTGGGAGGCTGGTCCTACCCATGCAATGGTGCAGAGCAGCACTCCTCCCCACCTAGCACCATGCCTGAAGACAGGCGAGCAGCTCTGAGGAGCGGAGGGCTGCCAGGAGCAGACAGTGCTGAGGCCATGGCCCCATCTAAGCCAAAGGACAGGAAGGTAACGACAGGACCTGGGAGGAACAGTTGGGAGCTGGGCCCCAAGTTGCCTGGGGAGTCCCAGAGTAGCTGCACAAGTAGGAACTGAGCTCTCTCCCCCAGCACTGCTCCCTACACTGAATGCTCAGTCACATCCTCTCCATCGCACCTGTCCCAGCACCCCCGAGGGATGTCTGTGCCATGGCACTCCAGAAGGGAGCTGGGCTGACAGTGTGGGCAAGGGGGATGTGAGAAACCTCCTGTGGTCGCACTCAGGTGCTGCAGGGTGGAAGAGGGTTTAAGAAAAAAGCAACCCAGCCTACTCCAGCCATCCCCTGGCTCTGTACTGGGTAGGAGCTTATGGTGAAGCAGGCAGAGCTGGGAGGGCTCAAGAGGGGTAAAGGCAAGAGAGGGGAAACAAGAGCACAAGTGTCAGTGGCCCAGAGCCAGCACCTGCACCCCAGCATCCATGGTGCTGCACCCAGGGCAAAGCAGCACCAGCATCACTGCTGTGCCCCAGCAGCTCCTCCCTGGGTTGGACAGAGGGTGCCCTGCTGCCTGCAGGGCCCGGGAAAAGTTGCCGCTGGTGGCTCCTGGTGCTGACAAGGGCTGCACTGTGCAGGCAGCCCCAGGCGCTGCCGCAGCTTGGCCCAGTGCTGGCTCTGGCTGAGCTCTTCATGGCTGCCGGGAGACAGCAGCTAACCCTTTCAGGGTGAGGGGAACCGCTTCCAGACAGCTGCAGCAGAAGCTGGCAGCTGGCAGGAAAGGGAAGACTTTATCCCCTTGTCTCCCAAAGAAAGGCAGCAGAGCCAACAAAGGCAGGGTAGGGGTGCCCTGGCAGGGGCCGGGGATACTTCTCCCACTGGTGGATGTTTCCCTGGAGTCACGGCAGCACCAGGCGCTGATGCCTCCACATGTGTCCTGTCTTCCCAGGCACTGGCAGCTCCTGCAACAGACAAAGAGGCACTTGATGAGCCAGTGGCAGTGCCCTCACCCAAGGGGTCCTGCCCTGCAGCCCATGCCTGGCAGCTGAGCCAGCAGCTTCAAAGGTGCCCTAGGGGAGGCAGAGGGGGAATGACTCTGGTGCCAGAGTGATACTGGGTGAGTTGGTGTCCTGGTTCCAGCGGGGATAGGGTTAATACTCCCCAGGATCTAGCAGGAACACAGGTACCATGTGACTTTCCATTCCATAACATCCCAGTTGGGAGCTGGCTGGGGGAGGGGGCAGGAAGTCATAGCTTGGGAGCAGGCTTGGGCTCAGGTAGGTTGGTGAGCAGAGGTATCACAATTGTGGTTGTATAGTCCTCTATCTGTGCTACTGTTTTCCTGTTTGCTTTGCTGTTCTGTTAAACGGCCTTTGTCCCAACCCATGAGTTTTTCCTTTTTCTTCTGATTCTCCTCTCAAAGCTGTGGGGGGACAGAAAGAGAGCAACCCTGAGGTTCTTTGTTACCATCTGAGGGTAAACCACGACAGGTGGGCATGAGGCCACCAGACGAGGCACCACAGCTGCCCTTGCCTTCCTTGGCAAGCAAAACCAAAGCCATGTTCTCTGAGGTCAGGCAGGGATGCAGGCACAGGAGCCAGCGTGGTGGCACTGGCCCCAGCCTGGCTTCTTGTAGCAGGTCCCCAGCAGCAGCCTGCGCACGCAGCGTGGGTGCCTATGGGCACCCGGCCATGGCATGGCAGCCCTGCACACAGCCGTGCAGCACCATTGCCACTTGCTGCAGGTGGCCACAGCTTCCTAGAAAGGACAGAGAAGACAAGGGCTGTGGGCTCAGTGCACTGTGCAAAGACCCCAGACTGGTACCTACTCTGTCTTCTTCCAGACTGAGCCAAGGTTTCTGTAGTTTTTTCTGCCCTTGACAGTGGGAGCCAGAGTCATCCTTCACAGAGAGCGATGGGCTCTGCAGCACTGTGCTCCTGCTGTACTTACATGACTCAACATGTCCCTCCCTGCTCAGATGCTTTGCTGGGGTCCAAGTAACAGCAGCAACCTTGGAAGGGCCTTAACAACCCCTGCCCTCTTCTGGGGCTGCACGAGAAGAGGCTGTGGGGTGGTGGCACCCCACAGAGGGGAGCTACCACCAGGATGGGGGGACAGTGAGTTTACGATTTGTTCTGTTCGATGGGCTGCAGCCCAGGGAGAAGAGGGAGCATTTGAGGAGCGGAGTAGCCCAAAGCACCTGGTTTTGGCACACACTGAAACCACAGGGCAGGAGCCCCTGGACATGCAGCCTGGGCTCCCAGGGGTCCCCAGGAACCCGGTCTCTCATTCCACTAATGTAGTCGGCGTTCAGAGTCCCCCAGGCCTCCCAAGGGGTGCTGAAGAGCTTTCTTGGAGCCTTCCCTCCAGTGCAGGCTTAGAGGAGGGTCTCCTCTGCTCCTGCCATGCAGCTGCAGCTTTGCTGATGAGAAAGGGGGATTATTAAATACATAAATTAGCAACTTTACCAACAGAAATATGTATGTTACAAAGTATCTAGGTGACAGCTGTGGGAGGAATTTCCAAAATGCATCACTGTAATGATGGGCACAAAGGAGGGACTTAAAATGCTCTTCTAACGGATGGGGATATTGTACAAAATGCAACTCGTGTACTTCTTAGTATTTCTGCTGTAAGAAACAGCTGGAAGCAGAGATGAAGACTAAGGGAACTGAGCACAGATGTGGTATCAACAGGCTTAACTGCAGCATGAAGGTCTGACTGCCAAGGCTGCAGCAGGTGAGATTTTCAACAGGCAGCTGTAACACCCCCTAAAACAGCAACAGGAACACCCTTTTCGGATGCAAGGGAAGAAAAAACTCACTGGAGAGGGGTGCGATGCAGAAAAGTGGTGCAACCTCCACCCTTGAAGATTTTAAGCACTCAACTGGGAAAGGCCCTGAACAAGGTGATACAGCTTTTGAGTACACCTTGCTTGGCACAGGGTAACTACATGACCTCCAGAGGTTACTTTGTTCCTTCAGTTTTTAAAGATATTACTAAAACCTAATGTTACAGGTAGGTCTACTTAACAAAGTTACCAAAAAAAGTCACATTGAAGCAGCTGCAGATAAACACTACCAGGAAGGTTTTGAGAATTAAACACTTGTTTTGTGGCACTTTAAAAGCTCTTGGGTCGCTTTTCCTAGCAAAACGGAATTTTGGAAATTTACAATTTCGTCAACTGTACTGATGAAAGTAACTCCAGGGAAGAAATATAACTCAAAAAAAAAAAATCTTGGTACAAGATCAAAAAAACGCCATAAAAACCCCAAAGTTACAACTGGAAATGAGAAGTTTCCAGAAAACGGTGAAAAAAAAAACCAGGTGAGTAACATGTTCCTGACAGGAGAAGGGGATCAAACTGTGTAAGGAAGTTCAAGAAATGTGTAAGAATTACAGAATCACAGAATCATATGGGGTTGGCAGGGACCTCTGGAGATCATCTAGTCCAACCCCCTGCCAGAGCAGGGTCACCCAGAGCAGGTTGCACAGGAATGTGTCCAGGCGGGTTTGAATGTCTCCAGAGACGGAGACTCCACCACCTCCCTGGGCAGCCTCTTCCAGGGCTCTGCCACCCTCACAGGAAAGAAGTTCCTCCTCATGTTTAGATGGAACTTCCCATGTTCAAGTTTGTGCCCATTTCCTCTTGTCCGATCGCTGGGCACCACTGAAAAAAGACTGGCCGCATCCTCCTGACACCCCCCCTTTAAGTATTTATAGGTGTTGATCAGATCCCCCCTCAGCCTTCTCTTCTCCAGACTAAAAAGACCCAAGTCCCTCAGCCTCTTCTCATAAGAGATGCTCCAGGCCGCTAATCATCTTTGTAGCCCTCTGCTGTACCCTCTCCAGCAGTTCCCTGTCCTTCTGGAACTGGGGAGCCCAGAACTGGACACAGTGCTCCAGATGGGCCTCACCAGAGCAGAGGGGGAGGATGACCTCCCTCCACCTGCTGGTCACACTCTTCCTGATGCACCCCAGGATGCCATTGGCCTTCTTGGCCACAAGGGCACATTGTTGGCTCATGGTCATCCTGCTGTCCACCAGGACTCCCAGGTCTTTCTCCTCAGAGCTGCTCTCCAGCAGGTCAGCCCCAACCTGTCCTGGTGCAGGGGGTTATTCCTCCCCAGGTGCAGCCCCCTACACTTGCCCTGGTTGAATTTAATCAGGTTTTTCTCCACCCAACTCTCCAGCCTGTCCAGGTCTCACTGGATGGTGGCACAGCCTTCTGCTGTGTCAGCCACCCCTCCCAGTTTTGTAGCATCAGCAAACTTTCTGAGGGTACATTCCATCCCTTCATCCAGGTCATTGATGAATATATTGAACAGGACTGGACCCAGTACTGACCCCCAGGGAACACCACTTGATACAGACCTCCAACTAGATCCTGTGCCACTAATCACGATCCTCTGAGCTCTGTCTTTCAGGCAGTTTTCAATCTACCTTGCTGTCCATTCATCTAACCCGTGCTTCCTAAGCTTACTTATGAGGATGCTGTGGGAGACAGTGTCAAAAGCCTTGCTGAAGTCAAGGTAGACAACATCCAGCACCCTCCCCTCATCTGTCCATCCAGTCATGCCATCAGAGAAGGCTATCAGGTTAGTCAGACATGACTTCCCCTTGGTGAATCTATGTTGACTACTTCTGATAGATTTCTTTTCCTCCATGTACTTTGAGATGACACCCAGAATGAGCCGCTCCATCATCTTTCCAGGGATGGAGGTGAGGCTGACTGGCCTGTAGTTTCCTGGGTCTTCCTTCTGGCCCTTTTTGAAGACTGGGATGACATTGGCTTTCCTCCAGCCATCACACACCTTGCCTGTTTTCCAGGACCTTTCAAAGATGATGGAGAGTGACCCAGCAATGACTTCTGCCAGCTCCCTCAGCACTCATGGGTGCATCCCATCAGGACCCATGGACTTGTGGATATCAAGTTTATTTAACTGTTCCCTATCTTGGTCTTCCTCAATCAAGGCGAAGTCTTCTTTCATCCAGACTTTTTCTGTTACCTCCAAAGTGTGGGACTCCCGAGGGCTGGCCTGAGCAGTAAAGACTGAAGCAAAGACAACATTCAGCAACTCTGCCTTCTCTGCATCCTCTGTCACTGTGGCACCCATCTCATTCAACAGCAGGCCCACATTTTCTCTCATTTTCCCTCCAATATACTTGAAAAAACCCTTTTTGTTGACTTTGACATCCCTTGCCAGGTTTAATTCCAAGGTGGCCTTGGCTTTCCTCGTTTCATCCCTGCATACTCTAACAGCATTCTTGTAATTGTCGCAAGTGGTCAGTCTCTTCTTCCACTCAGTGTAAACTTCCTTCTTCCACCTGAGCTTTTTCAGAACCACACAGGTCTCCTGCTTCCTTTGCCTGATTTTTTTCTCTTAGGGATGCACTGATCCTAAGCTTGGAGAAAGCGATATTTGAATATCGTCCAGTTCTCTTGAGCCCCCCTACTTTCCAGAACCCTAGCCTATGGGATATCTCCAAGCATTTTCCTGAAGAGTCTGAAGTTAGCCCTCCTGAAATCCAAGGTTTCAGTCCTACTTGTTATTTTGCACATACTACCCACGATCCTGAACTTTCATGATCACTGCAGCCAAGGCTGCCTTCAACCTTAACGTCCTCCACCAGTCCCTCTTTGTTTGTCAGTACTAGGTCCAGTAGTACACCTTTCCTTGTTAGCTCCTCCACCAGCTGAATTAAGAAGTTATCATCAGTACACTGAAGGAACCTCCTGGACTGTACATGCCTGGCAGTGTAGCCTTCCCAGCAGATATCAGGGTAATGGAAGTCCCCCACAAGAACCAAAGCCTGTGATTGCGGGGCTACTTTGAGCTGATTGTAAAAGGCCTCATCAACTTCCCCATCCTGATCAGGCGGCCTGTAATAAACACCCACAACAGTGTCCCTCATATTGGCCCGCCCCTTAATTCTCATCCACAAGCTCTCTCTTCATCTGACCCCAGGGAGGGCTTTAGAGAGTGAGGAGTTGTCTCTATCCTTTCCTTAACATAGAGGGCAACACCTCCACCCCTCCTTCCTTGCCTGTCCCTCCTGAACAGCTTGTAGCCCTCAACAGCCACACTCCATAGGGTTCATCCCACCAGGTTTCAGTGATGGCCACTATGTCATAGCTTTCCAGCAGCACGGTAGCTTCCAACTCCTCCTGTTTGTTTCCCCGTGCTGCGTGCATTTGTGTAGAGGCACTTCAGCTGGGCTGTTGGCTGTGCCACTTTCTTAAGGGAACACCCCTTGAGGTTTCTCACGGGTGTTTCTCTGTTGACTTCAACTACCTCAGAAACTGCTCGTTCATCTCCATAAGACTTTGACTGCAGTGCAGCATCACCAGCCTGCCTCAGGGCTACAGCCTGAAGGCCCTTACTAGCACCCCGTCCCTCTAACCCTTGTGAGATATCCCACAGCTTGTCCCAGACAAGCCCAATATTGTTACCCCACCTCCCCCTTCACATCTAGATTAAAGCCCTGTCAATTAACCCCACAATCTCTTGGCCAAGGACCCTCTCCCCCCTTTGAGAGAAGTGCCTCCCATTTGACGTCAACAAGCCTGGTGCTATATAGGCCAATCCATTGTCAAAGAAAACAAAGTTATGGCGGTGCCACCAGGCTGAGCAGATCATTCTCCTGTTCACATCTCACACAGCAGGTCTCATAGCTGACACTCATTACCAGTAAAAGGTCCTGGCACTCTCTGCAGCTCATGACCTGGACAGCTACACGCTTCTGTGGGAGCTCTGTCTGGGTTCCCACATCCATTCTGTGGAGGTTGAGAGCATGACCTTCCTCCAGGTGGAGGCCATGGCTAAGCTCCTTCTGAGGGGGTGGTGACCACCAGCAGGACTCACCTGTCAAGTTGGCAGAGCTTCAGTTCTTCCCTACGTGCTCTTTCGCCACTCCCTGCGCCTTGTGGTGGTGCTCCAAGGTGGCCACCAGGTCCCAAGGTGGCACTCCGGGTTGCGCCAACTCGCTGCTGCTTGCTCAGTGCCCAGGTCACTGTGCTCCCGAGAGGCCTCTGTTGTGGGGAGGGGGAGGAGTGGTCCTGGCGCAGTTACACCCCATTTAAATCTGCCAGTGCAGGCTCTGCCCCCGCTGCCTCAGCAGCCACCGGCTCCCGGCACAGCCCAGCTGCTCTGCCCGGCTTCAAAAAGCCCTCAAAAAGAGCTCCTTGCCCATCCTTTTTGCCACGATTCCCTCCCCCAGTGCGGACTTACCTACACTGGAGCTCAGTCTCCTCGGCAAGGAGTTATTTGTATTCTGGGTGTTATGAATTAAATCTTGGAAGAAGCAGCATCTCTGAACTGTATTTTAATGAAATCTGGCTCTTTAGACTCTGTGCTGGCCACTCAGACAACACAAAGACCTCTTCTTTCACTTTAATATAAAACCCAGCTTCTACAGAAGGATCACTTTCATCTGAAGCACCAACATGTCATCACAATTAACAAAACCTCCAACATGTGTAAGGAAATCAAGAAGACTGGTGGAGTTTGCTCCTACCTCTAAGGAATGCTGCCTCTCTGTCCAGGAAGGAGTATGGGGATAGGGGGATGCTCCTTGCCTTCATTTATACTGGGATGTCCAGGCCCAGATCCTGAATGAAAGCAGTTGGTCTAACTGGGTGCTGTTACAAAGTCTTCCCCCTCTCCTGCGGTATGTAGAACTTGGGAGTTCTCCAGGAGTACAAACCATTAATGCTTAATATTTTCTGTGTAACAGATATTTACTTTGGAATTTTTTTTGCAAAACATGTATTACACTTTTAGCTGTCAAAAGAAGCCAAACGGTCCATTTCATTTGATGTTCCTGAAGGTGGGTACCTCTTGGTCATGCTGTATTTCTTCAAATCACCAGGCTGTAGAGGATTTCAGTTTTCTGAGCACCGAGTTCATGGACATCTTGTCCTAGCAGACCTGAGAAGCTGGCTAGCTGGCAAACTCAAACTGAGTCACCTTGGCCACAAGTGGTCTGCCAGGAGCTGTAGTGCAGCCTCCAGCTGGGAGGATGAAAGAAAGGCATTGTCCTTGCTGCTGACTCAGGGTCAGATGTGACTCAGTGATGCAAGGCTCCAAATTCCAGCACTCTAAAAAAATTACCTGGAAGAGCAAGTTGATCAAAGCAATGCAAACCTGAGGGAGTGACAACAGAACAGAAGGTCACCTTATTTTCAGCTGGTCGAGGAGTTCTTCTGCCATTGCAATTACGTCCCAAAGAAACAGCAGCAAAAGTGTGCAATAAGGTGACTGCTAGAAAAGAACCTGAACTCCAACTTTCTCCCTCTGGTGATCACAACCCACTGTGAGCAGCCTAGGAGGCCATCCCCTTCTAAAAGGATCCTCAGCCTCTGAACCTTAGCATGGTGACAACTTGGGAACCTCACTCCTGTACACCCAACCCCCTCAAACCACCAAGATTCCATCCCCTCCACTCACCCTCACACAGGGACTGTGTTTTGATTTCCTCCATGTAGCTCAAATTCCTGACTTGCCTTTCTCTAGCCCAAGTTCAGTACCTTTGAAGTCTAAGTCCTGACCTCCTCTTCCACAACTCAAGGCTTATTTTTAAGTTGCTGCCAGGTTCTTCCTCGAGGCAAACTGCCATGCAGGATGTTCTGGTCTTCCAGGTTTAGCATATGAATATACCCCAGATGCAAAAAGGGTACTCACACTTTTACCTCACTAAAAACACACAGCAACCCTCCCATCATATCAGGCACAGTCTTTTAAAAATAAATATTTATAAAGAAAAGGAAGAGATTCAAAGAACTACAATGTTAAAAATTTTCCTGCCAACAGCACTAATGTCTTTTTCATGTAAAGTCACAAGAACAAGTTGTACACCAAGACAACATAAGTACTAAAAACTGTCTCTCCTCATCAGCTGCCATAGTCCTCCAGTGCAGGAATCCACATCTCCCATCACAGCAACCAGCTCCTCTGCACTTCTCCAGGACTTGTACTGGGGCTGCTCAATCTCCTTTCGTGATCAAGTCCTCAATATAAGCATCCAGTTCATCATCTGTATTAATATCAATGTCCTGAAACCAAAAGCATAAGAAATACCAGTGAAAAGTGAATCCTGAAGAACAGTGCAAGAACAGGTGAGACACAGCAGCAGAGCATCCCCTGCAACCTCTGTCCTGGCCAGCGTTTATGCCCTGACTTCCAGCACTCTCCAGTTCCTGACATCCGCTGTGAAAGCATCACCAGCTTTCTTTGTCAGAGCCTGACAGACAACACCTGGAAACCAGTCAGCACTCGATACTCAACGCACTCAAGCAATAGATTTATTGTGCTGATCAGGGTCAGGTATGGGGTTTTTTTGTAGCTTTAATACACATCTTCCTAGTAGGGAGCAACTGCTTTCATCTGCTTTCAGTAGCTTTTCCATTGAGTCATCTTAAAGTAGGGGTTTTTTTAAATTTATTTAGAGCTTTTATTTAAATGTTGATTTGCTATTTTAATTTCATATTTAAATAGCATAACTAATAAATAGATTTCACCATAAATTTTTAAATTTTAAATATTATTTGTTTAAAGGTTTGCATTTGTATACATGGGGTTCAGAATCTAGCACCACCTTTCTGCCCAAGAATGGGGCAGAAATTCCATGCAGAACACTGCCTATGCCCAGGCAAATTCTCCTGCAGCCCATGTTTCATAGCAGAAAGCAGAAAATAAATAGAAGCTGTGCACTATGCATGTGCCATGAAAAATCCATCTGTGAAAATTAACACTCATCAGGATCCCCAAGGCCTGGATCCCAAGCGGTGGGCAGTGACAGCAGCCGCTTCTCACAGTCTGAGCCACTAAAACATCTCAAGTGCCTGGAAGGGTCTGGACCAGGGGAAGGACTCATGGGGCAGCTCTGGTTTCACAGCCCTTCCTCACTCACCTCCTGCACTTTCTGCAGAAGGGCCACGATGTTAGTCCTCAGCTTCTGCAGTTTCTCCTCTGTTTCCTTCAGCTTTCTCTCCGTGTTGCGGAAGTTTTCTTCACAGGCTTTGGCCCGAGCATCGGCACGTGTCTGATATGAATTGCACAAGTTCTGCAAACCTACCTCATATTGTTTGAAATATTCTTTCTGTAAAAGACAAAGCACAACAGATGACACATTAAGAAGCACTGAGCATCATGAAAATCCCAGCACTTGCAGTTTGTAGAAGAGTCCGGCTACCAGCACCCCATGACTGAACACCACAAGCCAAACACTGCAGCCCTGCCTGCCCACCTCATTACCATGCTCACATTTACATTTCTGATTTGCCTACTGCAGGCAGCACAAAAGTCACAAGGGTTTTCACATTCTTCAAAGACCAGAACTGCAACAGAAGCTGCCTAACCTCAGATTAAGGATACAGCATGTTTTAAAAAGCCTAAAACCACAGTTATGCTGTAGAAAGATCTGACAGCCTCTGTACGCAGTGAGTTTCCTTAGTATAGACCACTCGGATAACACAACTTATTACTGTGAGGCAGGAGCATCTACACTTGCAGAAAACTCCAGATAAGACCAACGTGTCCTGAAGAAGTAGCAGGACCTGTAACTCAAGCCGATGCCTGAATTAACATCCAGAAAAGAGGGAGAGACTGCCAACATACACATTGCGAGTGAAGGAGTAGGGCACTTAAAAACCACTGCTTTTGTAGTCTTCAGTCATTTAGTCATCTGTAGGTGGCTTATGTCACTTACAGATGCCACCTGAGCAGGTCTTCCTTTGTGGTATGTCAGAGAAGGGAGAAGTCAGAGAAGCCAGTACCATTCCTCTGCATTTCAGCCTGCTCTGGACCTTCCAATACCAGCACACAGATACTGATGCAAGCTCAGCCCCATCTGTTCCTTGAACAAATAAACGAAGCCCACACCAAAAGCCTTAAGATGTACAGCTGACACGCAGGCGGTCATTCTGCTCACCTGGAGAAGTGTGAGAGGGTTGGCTTCCATGTTCTGCCCCATTTTTAAGCTTGCATCTCACTAAGTTAGATTTGTAAGGCTGGGGGCAAAACAAACAGGTATACCTACATCCTATTTTTCCAAGCCTCTAACCTGGCCTCTGTTTTTTAAAAGCTTAACAACAATGGACAAAAAAAATCAGAATAGTAGCAGCCAACAGCTTTCCCACACAGATGTATGGTAATTAAAAAGTTTTCAGACAACTGTCAAAAGACCTAAGGCATATTTCAGAGGCTCTCATTCTTTTTCTCAGCTACATTAGTCTGCTAAGGACCCAAAGAATCCTTTGAAGAGGGTGATCTCACGTCAACAGGATGCACCCTTGCCATAAGAATGGAACATGTGTGGGGGAAATCCCAAACTTACTTTTCTAGAAATACTGAACTCACCAACGGAAATGCCAACAACCCTTCTGAGCTCATGGAACTCAACTCCTTCTTGGAGATAGGAAAATTCGGAGGTAAGAAGTACCGCAAACAATTTCTATGCAGGAAAGAAAAACACAAAGCCAGAATCGGGAGTTTAAAAGACTAAAGCAGTCAGACTGCAGCAGCTCACAAGAAACTGCAGTGAACCCACCGAAGGATCTGGGCTAGTAAGTCTACTGTTTCTTGGTTGCTACTGGGACCAGTGGTGTCTGGCTCAATTCTGACACAGTCTGAGGTAGAAGGTTCAACCCCAACAACCTCCTCTTCCTGCTGCGTATCTGGAGCCTGGTACTCAGGAGAGGGAGGCTTCATCAACCTCACATCTTCACTGCCCTTCTCTACCCTGGAAAAAAAAAAGATACGAAGGGAAAGTCAGATACCTTTTTCTACATTGGCCATACCTGAAACACTGTTAACAGCTTCATCAGAACCTGTACCCAGCTGTCACTCTGAGACCTCTAGATTACACAACAGCTGCATCCACAGGAGCATCACATCAAAGTGATGGGCAGACTGTATGAAGTCTGTCATGCTCATTCCTTATGAAGCAACTGGACAGTACCGAGCACACAAATGCTCCCTGACATGACCGCAACATACTTGTCTTCAGCATCTATGGAAGTAAAGTGGAGGTCTTCCTCCTGAGAGCAAAACAAGCCTCCAAAATCCAGTAGCTAGAGATAGTTACCAGCGATCCCGTGGTGTGGTGTCTGTAGGAACATAATCAAACTTCACCTTCCAGCGTACTGCATGCTTGCCCATTTCCACAGCTGTGACACGACCTGTGAACCACTCCTTGTTCACACGCACTTCCACATGCAGCCCTTTATCTGCAAGGAGGATGACAGTAAAGATGTTTGCAAACATTCAGATGCTGGAGAGCACATTCTGACTGAACTCTAGAGAAGACAGCCACCCTCAGCAGGGAGCAGATCTAAACCCGTGACTATCCCTTCATGTGGTACGTAAACCATAAAAACACTACTGTTGCACAGTTCAACTCCTACTTGGAAACATTTAAGGTGCAAAGAAATTATATGGCATTTTCAGACAGAAGGTTTCTCCCATACTCTAAGCTGTTTGACATGGGTTTTCCAGGCTCACATTTGCCAGTAGGACAATTTGCCACATAGGCCTAGAGGGTCACTTTCCAGACAGCTCCTTGGGAACAAGCTGAAGAAATGCCCTGCTCTGGCAGGTACAATACCATCCTGGTTATCATTTTTCCTGGGGATGTCTCAACCCCTCTCCTCTCACAGCAGCGCAGCAGGTCTCAGCATTTCCCAGCTAACATAGCTCCATGATCCATCCAGTTAGGAAGGGTGAGCATGACATCAGCCTACATCACGCAGCCAAGCATCACACCCATTAACATGGCAACGCAGCCCTCAGATTCTTCCCACACAATGGCCTCTTGTCTGATCAAGGGGATCCTGACCAAAATGTTTCATGCGAGTTAGAGTCATCTCAGGGCCTGGGACCCAAATTTACACTAATTCTTATTGTAAAAAGCTCATTAATGAAATCACACGTTTAACCAGTGAGTCGAGTTCTGCAACAGTTCTTTTACACTGTGTTAGATACTAGAGGCAGTTCAAGGGTTCGTTTCTCACCTTTCTGAGCTTTCTTCAGTTCTGCTAGCTCTTCTTCCCCAGCGCTGTCTGTGAGCTGTGAGCAGAGAGAGCTCAGATTAGCTGCCTCCCAACAAGATTATAAACACTTGACAAAAACACCTTCTGCTGAGGAAACCAATACACTCTACCTCGACCACCACTTCACTGGAATCCTTCCTCTCTTCTTTCACTGCCACAAATTTGCCCCGTTTTGCTTTCTCCTTCTTGTATTCCCCCTCCTCCTCAGATGCATCCTCTGTGTTGTTCAAGGTCCTCTTCCGAGTGCTGGAGGCCTGTAGGAAGCAAACAAGCTCTAGCTACAATTCCAGCATGCTACTAACCTAAACTTTCCTTCAGCCAAGTTTAAAAAAAAAAAAAAGCTCAGTATCCAGTATTTAGTTTGATAGTTAACTAGCTTTTCCAGAAGGTTTTAGCAGGTGCTACATGATCATGCAAACGCTCACCCCACCACTCTTTTTTCTCCCCCCTGGGGAAACAACCTAGTCTAACAGGAAAGAGATGAAAGAAGTCTTCATGAGGAGTGTAGAATGGTGCCCTAACCCAAAAGTAAAGTAAAAGTTATCTTGTACTGCACAGGGACTACAGGGCAAATCCCACATGACAGGCTATGCAGAACAGTAGGTAAGGAGCTGACAGGTTTTATCCCATCAAGTCTTACCTGTGGGGATTTGACAGTGGCAGATTTCTTTAGTGCTGCAACCTTGGCAGCTTTTGTACTGGATGTCTCACGTGAGCTTTTGGGGTTCTGCAGGGCAGAAGAGGCTGGTTTCATCGTTGTACTTGGTTTGGCAAGAGTTTTTAAAGTGCTGTTAGACTTTCCAGCTGTCACAGTGTGCTGGTGTGTCCTGGAAGTGCTGGCCTCCTCCTTGGAGAGGATGCTTGCCAGTTTGGGAGTGCTGATATTTGGCCAAGCCGAAGAGCTCTTTTTCAGCTGACTGGTGGACTTGGGAAGAGGCGTAGGTGGTGGTGGTCTGCTGGGAGCGTTCTTGATTACATCAGGTAAAGGAGGAGATCGTGGGCGCTGAGGTCGGGTCTGTGACTGGGTGT
Source organism: Numenius arquata (assembly GCF_964106895.1). Lineage (NCBI taxonomy): Eukaryota > Metazoa > Chordata > Aves > Charadriiformes > Scolopacidae > Numenius > Numenius arquata. Next base: position 17,323,247 of record NC_133591.1, read on the forward strand.
TCTGAAACAAATGAGGGTACAGAGAGAGAAAGGACGGAAGAGTTGGGCACTGCTTTTCAGAACAGCTAAGGATTGCACAGAAGAGCACAAAGCCTACAGCATCCCATTTACCTCCCCTGCAGGCCGTGTGGACGCTTCCAGAGGCAGTTTCTTTAAGTCAGCTTGAGATCGAATTGGAGTGGTTTTCTATTTGAAAAATAAAAAAATAAATCAGAAAGGCCATCTATGAAAGCCACCAGGGCCTACCTGAACCCAGCCCAGAAAACAGTTTTCCAGTTTTAAATAAACAATCTGAAGAAGAAGGTGTGTTCTGTGTCAAGAGACACCCCTCCATCTGAACACCAGCAGTCACTCCCATTTTCCTAGCAGAAAACGAAATGCAAGCTGAAATGCTTGTTTTCTGTTATTAAAACAACCCATACCCAATGAATGAACACAGGTGGCATTAGGGGCAGAGACAGACATGACTCGGCATCAGCCATTTACACTAGGAGGTCCCTCAAACCTGCTGTGCTTAGCTGGAGACCTCCAGATTTACCTGCAGAGCTTCCAGCTTTTCCTGCTGCTGGCGGATTTTCTCTGACAGTTGTTTCTGCTTTTCCTCCTGTGATTTCAAGTCTTTCTTCAGAGTTCCCAGTGGTACCTTCTGCTTCTGCTCTGCAGCTTCACACCTAGCACAAAGGGAGTGCAAGACAACCTCAGCAACAGCAGAATGTGCTGTCTCACACACGCAGCACTGTCTCCAGATCCCAAATGCAGCAGTAAAACCACTTTTCTTTCCACAGCAGCCACAATCTCAAAAACAATTCTATTTATCTATCTTTATCTCAACCCATGAGGTTTTTATCTTTCCCCTCCTTTTCTCTCTACCCTACTGAGGCAGGGAGAGAGCAAGGCATGGTCCTAGTTGCTGGCTGGCGTTAAACCACAACAGGATCAAAAGTATAGCTGTTAAAAAACAAGCCATTTATGCTGAGAATTACCAATTCAGAGCCCAGGAGCTAAACAAAGCTTAGGAACAGCTGGAACTGGTTTTCTATACTGTTTCTGTACTCTGGACTTCTACAGCAGTTTTCCTTCCTATCAGCTTATGTCTTCATATCAATTCTTATTTTTACAGACTTACTTTCCATTTAGAAAGGAAAGCTTATTACCACTAACCTGTGATTAAGACATTGTTTACATGAGCCTTCCAACAGAAGATGCACTTTGCCTTGCAGCCCAAGCCCACAGTTTTCCTTTGCAGTATCCTTTAAGTATTTGCTTTTCCCATCCTATTCAGCTCATGGCTTATAAAACAGTGGTGAGTATCCTCCTGGAGGAAAACGCAGGTAGGAAACACATGGAAGTGGATTGGGATCACCTTCAAACCTCTGGCTGAGCAGCTGGCCCTCAAGAGTGGAAGAAGGGGACTGAGGGGTTCCCAGGCTCATCCAGTGTCACAAAACGGAGTCATGGAGAGGCACACCAGGATCAACCCCTTCAGGGCAAAGTCATGCAGGATGATGTGAGATAGAAAAAGCAACTCTTGCATAATGCAAGAGATCCGTCTGACTCTTACACTGCTTTGGAGCCAAGCTGTTAAAACTTCCTGCAAGTTTGAGTCTTACAGATAAAGGGAGGACCCTGCTCTTGTTGTGGCTCACACAGAGCTCCAAGAGGCTGATGAGAGGCTCTGATCCTGAATCCACCAACTGATGGGATATCCCCCAGTGTGCAAGATACATACTGTGATCTGCTTTGTCAGTGGAAAGGAGCACAAGCAGCAGTTTCTCCATCAGCCTCTTCTCAGCCGAAGCACTGCAGGGGTGTTTTTGAAAGAGTGATTATTCCTCAGCTAAGAAATTTCTGTCATAACTGCAAAATGACTGCTTGACACCAAAGCTGCAATTCCCAAAGATAAAGGTGAACAAGTAGCACCATACACACGTTTCCCAGCAGAGAAATGCCATCTCCTATGCCACTGCATGGATTGAGGCTCAAAACATTAGGCTGTATCTTACAGCACAAGAAAGTATGAAAGCGCCTGTTAGTTCTGCCATTGGGAAAAAATTCAGAATATTCATGACATTCAAAACTACAGATTGCACCACTAGAGCCAGCAAGTCAGGAAAAAAGGAATTGTCTTCAATGTCAGAATAGTTTGCAACTTCAGCACCAAGGCTTTGGTGATGCTCAAGGAGCTCTGAGCCAGAGAGTCACCCTCAGCTGGTGTTTCAACAGTGAGTCCAAATGCCATTTAGGACCCAACTGGATTTTAGGTATAAAAAGTGACAAGAGCGAGCCTGACACTGAAGTGACATACAGAAACACTGCCTTCTCTGTGACAAAGTAAGTGATGGTGCCACTTAGTGTTGACCGTGGCAACAGAAGGGGTGACTGCTTTACATGACAGAGATGGGGAAGGGCATCCAGTTCTCATGATCTGGGACAACATGCTACCAGCAGGAACTGAGGTGTAGGTGGACAAATCAGAAGGGTGGGGAACAGCTCAGTGCAGGCAGTCAATGCTGAGGCAGCCAAAGCCACCACATGGTGTTCTGATGCCAGGAGAGAGACTGATCATCAACTCTGACAGTACTTCATCTTCAACTTGGCTGGATGAGATTCTTCACAGATCCTCATGGCGCACAAGCTTGAGGCCCCTCACCCATGATGGCAACAGCAACTCTTTCCAAATCCTCAGTCCTCCCTCAGACAGTACAAATTCCTGGAATGGAACAGCTGGGGCACATGATCAAGGCACAGAGCTGATGGTGTGCAAACCCATGGCACGAGGACACAGCAAGAAACATCAGGCAGTAGAGCACTTGGAAGGGAAGTTCAGAAATGCAGTGACTGCAAGGAAGTCCTTCTTTCTACTGGCACCAACCAAGCCAGAGGAGTGCTAGTGCAACTTCTGTAGAAAACCTTCTGCCTTGTGTAAAAGGAAACGACCGCATTCACTTCTGGAAAGCGCACATAAGCCTATTCAGTCCAAAAACATTCTGCAGTTATTTATCCTCCCAAAGTAAGACTCCTGAGATCCCTTTCAAAGAAGCTGAAGTGATCAGAAGTTTGGATCACCTGTTCCAAAGCACTTCACCTGCCCTGTCCCACCTCCCTGCAAGGGGGATGTGGGACACCACCACGTGTGTGCACACTGGAGGCAACGCTAACTTGCTCCAACCAACATCCCAACATGTCCTCACATGAAATGCATCTAAACCCCTCCAAATTTTCAAGGTATTGTAAATACAAAATTAAAGTCTTTCATTAGTAAATCAACTTCCTGTTAGGTTACATGATAAAAAAGCTCCTCTGCACATACACAAAAGAGCACAAAGACAACGGCAAGTAGGGGAACCTGAGTAACACCCTTCCCTGGCTACTCCTAGGCCATCCCAGGAGCCACCAGCCCATCCAAGGCCCATTTCCACAAGCCCAGAGGCCCAAAGGCAGCTCAGGGAATGCAAATTAGTTACTTAGAGGAATAGATACCCCATTTGGACTCCTGCCAGGACTGTCCCAGGGCAGCCTCAGCCCCAGTGTCCAGTCAGTGGGAGTGGCTCTCCAAAGCATCTTTTGGACTGATGGGAGGAACCAAAGGCAGGTAGAGGAAGAGATAGAGATGATTTGGGGGAGAAGCAAACATGGGAAAACAGAGAAACAGAAGGCTAAAAAGGGCCAGTTGTACATAAACAGCTGGCTGGTCAGTACACTTGTCTTTGTACTAAACTCCACGTTAAACTATTTTCCTGGGTGAGGGGCTCTATTCTGCATGTGCATGTGTGTATGGGGGTCTGAGTACCAGCAGCTGGAGTGGGACCACTGGTTGCAGAGGCCTGTGTGCCTGGGTGGCAGCAGTTGCAGTGACTGCAGGCATGCACATGAACGTGTGATTCACAGCATGTGTTGGGCCAGACAGGCCAGCGAGGAGGTGGCCTGGGAGCAAGGGAAGAGGGTGGCAAAGGGCAAACCTGTAGGAGCTGACTCCTGGAAGGACCAGGGAGTCCTGCCTGACTGCTGGAGATGGGTATGGGGGTATAGGCAGAGCTGTGGGCACCTCTAGCCAGGAGTAGAAAATGTCTCTTACAGTAGGCTATAAATTATTTTGTTTTCACCACACTGATAGCAGTGAAGAGTTGGACAGCCTCGTCTCTGTCATTTGGAAACAGCTAGACAGGCAGGAGGAATGGGCCAACAGGAACTTTCTGAAATTCAGTACAGACAAATGCAAAGTCCTGCCACTGGGAAGGAGTAATCCCTTGCAGTAAAAAAGTCTGGGCACTGGCTGGCAGGGAGCAGGTCTGCTGTGAAGGTCCTGGTGAGCAGCAAGCTGAGCACAAGCCAGCCCTGGCAGCAAAAGCAACAACAGCACCTGGGCTGTATGAACAGGGAAGAGCAAGGATCCAGATCCACTACAGGATGGACAGCATGCCCAAGGTGAGACACTGGGAGGTCTGTAGGGTGCACATGTTATCTGTGTCCTGTACCCCTCAACCTCTGGGCTCATCTATCCCAGTGCAAGTAACCAGAGGGAAGGGATCCAGGGGCCAGATACAGACATTATTTTCACTAGTGGTCCTTCACCCTGATCAGCTAAGAGGGAAAAGGATGAGGCTGCTGGTGTGGTTTGCATGAGTGCTGTGCGTGTCCACCTGTGCTGACCTGCGTGGCCATATGTGCATACACACATGGACTATCTGTGTTTGTGTGTGTCTACCAGCAACACCTTCCCAGCCTTGCTCCTGCTTCCAGCCGGGGGGCTGGAGGCGCAGCAGCCTTTCCTCGGGCTTGCAGATTCATCCGTGCCCCAGCAGTTTAGTCAGAGGACATCCTCAGCACAACCACACTCTTCATAGCTCCACACCAGGGCACAAATACATGGAGTGACAGGGAAGATGGCATCGGTATCCTTCAAGTGACAGGTGCCAAAAGGAAGAAGCCAGAAAATCAATGCTTTCTAAATATCAACATCAACATTTCTTTGTAGCCTTTTCAGCCATAGATGTTAAATTTTTTATTCCAATTAAAAGTTACCACCTGAATTGTCTTTAAGCACTTTGTCTGTAAGCACTGAGTCAAAGCACCTCAAAGCCAAGCAGCTTCCCTCATTATACAATTAGGACAAGAATCAGCTTCTAGCAGTGTCTTTCTTCATAGAGTAGCAGCCTAGAGCAATAGTTTTCCTCAAATAAATTACTAGATCTTACCTAAAGTTTGTAACTGTGAAACACACTGCTGGTGTGCTGGAATTGAACACTGCTGGAATTGATGTTTTGCTCCCCCAAGTGTGCAAAACATCATTCTTGGGCTCACTGCAACTCAGAGATGTTGCTGCAGTTTGCGTGTCCAATGGGTTGGAGCTATAGTAGCAATAAGGACAATTGCACATAGCACACTCAGCCTGTACTTACAACTATTCTTCAGTTGCTGTCTATGCTACTACATTAAAATTAATATGCATAAACTAAGGCTACAATCGTATTTCCAGTGGCAGTGCAGAAAAAACATAAAGGAACTCAATTTGACCAAATCACTGGTTGAGGTTAGAGGGGCCCCTGCAGGTCATCTGGTCCAATCCCCTGCTCAGGCAGGGCCACTTGGAATTGGTTGACCAGGATCACGTCCTGGAATATCTCCAGGACAGAGACTGCACAACCTCCCTGGGCACCCTGTGCCAGGGCTTGGTTACCCTTACAGGGAAAAAGTGTTTCCTGATGTGCAGAGGGAACCTCCTGTGTTCCACCTTGTACCCATGGCCTCTGGTCCTGCCACTGGGCACCACTGGGAAGAGCCAGGGTCTGTCCTCTTTGCAGCCTGCCTTCAGGTATTTACGTACATCGATGAGATCCCCTGGACCCTTCTCTGCTCCAGGCTGAACGGGCATGTCCTCCTTCCTGGGCTCGTTCCTCTCCAGGGGCAGGACTTTGCAATTCCTCTGGTTGAACCTCATGAAGTTCCTGTTGGCCCATTTCTCCAGCCTGTCCAGCTTCCTCTGGAAGGATGCACAACCCTCTGGCACATCAGCCACCCCTCCCAGCTTAGTACCATCTACAAACTTGCTGAGGGTGCACACTGCAATTTGTGTATTGCACAAATGCCCACCAACACGTCAGCTCCAAATACACACATCATCACTACTTTTCACTGGCTGTGAGCACAGCTTAAAGGTATAGAATTACTGCCTATCCCCCCAATTGTTCTCAAAGAACACATAACCAGAAAAAAAAAAAAAGTGTGCAGATATAGCATGCTGCAGAAAAGTCTTTATATTAACTGATTCTTACCTGTCTTGTTCAGGATCAGGGTTCATAGAGCACACCCAGCTATCAGGGTAATTCTTCTCCACTGAGCTCAGCTGGAATGGGAGAGTCCGCCATTTCAGACATACATCTGTTAGACAAATAATTTGCAAGTCAGAAGTATAGAGCCTGAGCAACAAAATAATTATTTTCCATAGCACTTCTCAAGCCCATTTAATACCCAAGGACCCCACCAATTTCCAAAGTATATGCAACGACAGTAAGACTACTGGCCAAAAAGGGTGAGACAGCCACAGGATATACTAAGTCAATTCTTTCTTTATGCTCACAAAATGCTTGGAAGAAGACCTTAAATCTTGTGCAAGGCATCCATAACAAGAATCTGATGAAGCCTGGCATCAGCTGACACTAGAAGACCTCACACTCACTGCTGCAATGACAGCACGTACAAACCAAACTGAACAGCCAGTCTCTGAATTCACTGCTCATCTCCAAAGTCAGGCTGTCTCCTACTGATATCAACACAAAATAAGTCAGATTTATCCACTAAATAAATAAATAAATAAATTGTAATAATCTAATAAATTTTAGATGAACCAGGAAGACAGATTTGGCTTCCAGAGCATTGCTGGCCTCCCAGAAAATCAACAGCTTAAAAAAAAAAAGCAATCAAATTTTGCCAAGAAAATTCTTAAATTAGGTTCTGGAAGGATGTCAACAGCAGGGGACAAGAAGAATGACAGGAAAGCCCCTTCTCTTTGGGAGGAACTTGAAAAGGGCTAAGAATACTGTCAAGGTAGGAGAGCCTTGCAAAATAATTCCACAAGGCTGGCCTTGCATTCCTTGCTACATCCTTATCCCCAAGTCCTATAGGGAAAATGAGGTTGAGAGAGTTTGGTGTCCCTCTACTAAGAGACAAAGTGGTTGTGTTGAGATCTTCCTTACCCCAGTAAGGGCTTAGCCAGGGCTGTTTACAGGTGCACAGAAGAGAACTTGCATTAAATTTGAAAGCTGACTGTAAATGGTTCCCTCCTGTGCTCACACCTAGAACCTATTAGCAGGCCAGTGCATCAGAATACAAATTACTTGGCCACTTTCCATTGCCTACAGGGAAGTTTCAGATCTTATTCCAGCATTGGGATGGGTGGCTTTGGCCAGTTCCTGTGACATTTTTAAGCCCATTCTCAACACTGCTGCTGGCCACACCTGCCCCATTCTGTAAGGGCACCTGAAGAACACCATGGTTAGTAACTGTGCAGGTAAGGAATCTTAAGCCAAGATGTCTAAGTGCACCATCAAGTGCAGACAAAGGTAACTCATGGAAGGAGACAAGCCCTAGAAGGGGATAATGATAGCAAAGCTCATCTCAAATCTCCTACCCGTTTAGCTGCTCCCCAACTGCAGCCAGGAGTCTTTCCCCCCTTCCCCAGGGAGGACCAGCCTCCTAATCACAGCCTGGCTGGACGCACCGCACTGAATCGTGGTAGGGATCTCCATGGCTCTCCGGCGTTTGTAGCGCAGTTCACTAGATGGAGGCTGGTTCCAGTTTGCTGACAAATAACCAAATTCATCCCAGAACTTGATGATACCTCTCTGGGCTGGAAAACAAACAAGCCCCTGCTCAGTATGGAGCCATTACAACAAAAATCTCCACCTGCTGTCCTCCTGCCACCAAAGTTTCCACTTCCAGCCCCTGGTAATTGTGAAGCTTTGTTACCTATAGCAACATCCTTCCAATACTGAGCCAAATGCTCTCCCATGGCCTTCAGCAGGTGTCGATACTCTTTGGCATCAGCAAAGTCTTGTTTATTATGGGTTGGCTCCAGAACCAAATAGGGCACATCCACCACACCTACCACTCCACCACATGCCCTGGAAGAGGGACACACAGTCACAAACATCATTAAACTACATCATTGTTCAGAGAAACAATATTGAAAATAGCAGATTACACACACCCAACCCATTCCTGCAGCAGGACTGGTTTTAATTTAACAGCTTTCTAAATCAGACTTCAGCTGGCATGCAAAAAGTAAGGTGGGCTCAAATGTTTGTATTTGCCTTCAGGACCTATTCTCCCTGTCCCTAGAATGAGGCAGTATTGCTACCAGTATCCATCAACCCCAAATACCAGCATGAAGCACAAAAGCCTCATACTGCTGCAGGTACGACCAAAATCTCTGTAGAGAACTCTATATTGAGAAGCCAGGGAAATATTGGGGAATATTAAATATAACTTGTTTGTCAGAGTCCAAACTAACAGCTGACAAAATGAGTAAGCCTCACGCTCATAAAGAACAATTAATCATAGAATCATCTAGGTTGGAAAAGACCCTTGGGATCATCGAGTCCAACCATCTACTCTACTCTACAAAGTTCTTCCCTACACCATATCTCCCAACACCACATCTAAGCGACTCTTAGACTCATCCAAGGATGGTGACTCAACCCCCTCCCTGGGCAGCCTGTTTCGGTGTCTGATCACTCTTTCTGTGAAGAATTTCTTCCTAATGTCCAGTCTAAACCTACCCTGTTGCAGCTTGAATCCATTCTCTCTTGTTCTATCGCTATTTGCTTGTGAGAAGGGACCAGCACCAACCTCTCTACAGTGTCCTTTCAAGTAGTTATAGAGAGTGATGAGGTCTCCCCTCAGTCTCCTCTTCCTCAAACTAAGCAGTCCCAGCTCCCTCAATCATTCTTCATACAATTTATTCTCCAGGCCCTTCACCAGCTTCATTGCCCTCCTCTGTACCCGCTCCAGCGCCTCGATATCTCTCTTGTATTGAGGTGCCCAAAACTGGACACAATACTCGAGGTGTACTCAGCACTTGGTGAGGCCACAGGGGGACAATCACCTCCCTACTTCTGCTGGTCACGCTATTTCTAATACAAGGCAGGATGCCATTGGCTTTCTTGGCCACCTGGGCACACTGTCGGCTCATATTCAGCTGCTTGACAATTAGAACCCCCAAGTCCTTTTCCACCAGGCAGCTCCAGCCACACTTCCCCAAGCCTGTACCGATGCGTGGGGTTGTTGTAGCCCAAGTGCAGGACTTGGCACTTGGCCTTGTTGAAGCTCATACCGTTAACGTTGGCCCATCGATCCAACCTATCTAAGTCTCTCTGTAGAGCCTCCCTGTCCTCATGCAGATCAACACTCCCACTTAACTTGATGTCATCTGCGAACTTACAGATGATACACTATGTCATTATCAAGATCGTCAATGAAGACGTTAAACAGAAATGGTCCCAACACTGAGCCCTGGGGAACACCACTTGTGACCGACCGCCAGCTGGATTCAACTCCATTGAGCATCACTCTTTGGGACCGTCCAGACAGCCAGTGCTTGATCCAGCAGATTGTATGCTCACCCAGGCCATGTGCAGCTAGTTTTTCCACTAGAATTCTATGGGGAACAGTGTCAAATGCTTTTTGAAAGTCCAGGTAGATAATATCCACAGCCTTTCCCTCATCCAATAATCGGGTCATCTTGTCATAGAAGGAGATCAGGTTCGTCTGGCAGGACCCGCCTTTCATAAACCCATGCTGACTAGGCCTGATCCCCTGGTTGCCCATTATATGGTTTGTGACGGCACTCAAGATGACCTGCTCCATGACCTTCCCTGGTATCGAGGTCAGGCTGACAGGTCTATAGTTTCCTGGATCCTCCTTTTTGCCTTTCTTGTGGATGGGTGTTACATTTGCCACCCTCCAGTCCATCGGGACCTCCCCAGTTAGCCATGACTTCATATAAATAATGGAAAGCGGTTTGGCGAGCACGTCTGCCAACTCCTTCAGCACTCTTGGGTGTAGCCCATCCGGTCCCATAGACTTGTGTGCATCCAAACGGTGTAGCAGGTCACTGATCTCTTCCTCTTTAATTGTGATGCCCTCGTTCTGCTTCCCCTCCCTGTCTCCTAGCTCATGAGGCTGGGTGTCCAGGGAACAGCTAGTTCCACTGCTAAAGACTGAGGCAAAGCAGGCGTTGAGCACCTCAGCCTTTTCCTTGTCCTTGCTGACTATGTTTCCCTCTGCATCCGATAAAGGAGAGAGATTTTCCCTAATCCTCCTTTTGTTGTTAATGAATTTATAGAAACATTTTTTATTATCCTTAACAGCTGTGGCTAGGTTGAGCTCTAGCTGCGCTTTGGGTCTCCTAATTTTCGCCCTGCATAGCTTCACTACCTCTTTATAGTTTTCATGAGAGGCCTGCCCCCTCTTCCAAAGGTTGTAGACTCTCCTTTTGTTTCTGAGATCCAGCAAAAGATCCCTATTTAGCCAGGCTGGCCTCCTTCCTCGCCTACTTGTTTTTCGGCACATGGGGACAGCCTGCTCCTGTGCCTTTAAGACTTCTTTCTTGAAGTATGTCCATCCTTCCTGGACTCCTATATCCTTCAGGGCAGCCTCCCAAGGGATTTTGTCTAGCAGTCTTCTGAACAGGTCAAAGTTTGCCCTCTGGAAGTCTAAGGTGGCAGTTTTAGTAACCCCTCTCCTTGTTTCTCCAGGGATCGAGAACTCAATCATCTCATGATCACTGTGCCCTAGACAGCCTCCAGCCTTTACTTCCCCCACAAGTTCTTCCCTGTTCACAAAAAGCAGGTCCAGGAGGGCACTTCCCCTGGTCGGCCCACTTACCAGCTGCGTGAGGAAGTTATCCTCCACACACTTTAGGAACCTCTTGGATTGCTCCCTCTCTGCCGTGTTGTATTCCCAGGAGATACCTGGGAAGTTGAAGTCCCCCACGAGAACAAGGGCGGGTGACTGCAAGAGCTCTGCCAGTTGCTGATAGTTTCTACATCCTGGTTTGGAGGTCCATAATAAACTCCCACCATGATATCTGCCTTGTTGACTTTCCCCTTGATTCTAACCCATAAACACTCTACACTGTCATTCCCATTATTAAGTTCTAGGCATTCAAATGTGTCTTTAACATAGAGGGCCACCCCGCCGCCTCTCCTTCCTTGTCTATCCCTTCTAAAGAGTTGGTAGCCATCAATTGCAGTGCTCCAGTTGTGTAAGTCTTCCCACCACATTTCTGTGATGGCAACCACATCATAGTTTTCCTGGTGTACAATGGCCTCCAACTCCTCCTGTTTTTTGCCCATACTGCGTGCATTTGTGTAGATGCACTTTAGCTGGGCTAATTTTCCTGCCACTTTTATGGGGGGCAAAGCCCCAACACCCCCCTGATCATGCTCAGACCCTTCTGTGGTTGCCAGCCTATCACTATCCCTGATGTCATCACCACATGGGCTACCATCCCCCACCTCTACTGAGACAACAGGCCACAAGACCTTGCTAGTGCTTTTACCCACCAGCACTGGTAATCTGCTCCCAGGCTCCTTTTTAGTAATCCTGGTTTCATCCCCATCCCCCTTCAAACCTAGTTCAAAGCCCTTTCAATGAGTCCTGCTAATTCTTGCCCCAGTATTCTTCTTCCCCTTTGGGTATGGCTTGCCCCACCTGTTGCCAGCAGGCCTGGTGTCCTGTAGATCATCCCATGATCAAGGAAACCAAAGTTCTGCCGGTTACACCAGCCTCGGAGCCAGGAGTTAATCTGCTGGCTCTTCCTGTTTATCCTCTCATCAATTCCTGCAAGTGGTGGGATAGAGGAGAACACAACTTGTGCTCCTGTTCCCTTAGCCAGCCGTCCAAGGGCTCTAAAGTCTCTCTTCAGTGCCCTTGGACTACTGGTAGCTACCTCGTCACCGCCTACTTGAAAAACTAGTAACAGATAGTAATCTGAGGGCCGGACCAGGGTAGGGAGATTTTTCTGTATATCCTTAATCCTGGCCCCAGGGAGGCAGCTGACTTCCCTGTGGGATGGATCCGGTCTGCAAATGGGGCTTTCTGTTCCCCACAGAAGGGAGTCACCCACCACAATTACCTTCCTTTTTTTTGTTGTTGCTGAAGTCCTAAGGCGTGGGGTTGGGTGGCTGGCTCTGGGCAGCTCACTGCACAGATCTTCGTCTCCATCCTCATATGCCTGGCCCTCGATTTCCAAAGCCCCGTACCTATTTTGTAAGTGCAACTGGGAAGGTGAGGGGGGCCAGGAGGGGTTTTGCTCGTGCCTCCGAGGAGGGACCTGCCTCCATTCCCCATTGTCCCTTAAGTCCCTCTCTTCTGCCTGGTGACAGGGAGATCATCCACCTCCTGTAGAGCCTCTGCCCGATGCCTGTGCCTCAGGGTACGGCTCCACCGATCTATTTCACTTTCACGTCTCTGATGCTTCTAAGTCTTTCTACCTCTTCCTTCAGTTCCATCACCTGCCTGAGCAGGCGGTTTACTTGATCACGGCGCACACGGGCGGTGTCACTGGCTCCCTTGGGAACAAGCGCCAGGCTCAGGCATTCGCTGCAGCCGGAGACCCGCACAGACACGTGTTTTTGCGGGGGCTCGGTCTGAGTTCCCACACTCCTCCTTGCGGTGCACTCCGCAGGTGCCGGGGACATGTTCTCCTCCGGCGCGGGAGGGGACCGCCCACCGCCGGCTGCTTCCCTCACGCTCCGCGCGCTGATACTCCCGGCACGCGCTCTGCCCCTGCCGCCGCTGGAGCCGCCCGCCCCGCCCCCAGCCCCGTCAGCCTCGCGAGATTCCCGACTCGCTTCGGGTCTCTCCGCTCTCCCTCGGCTTCTCCGTCTCCGCGAAGGCCCCTCTCCGTCTCCATCTAGTCCAAATTTAAAGCCGCAGAACAGGGTTCTATGTAGGAACATGCCAGGCTTAAGCAAAAAGATTGCTGAAAAATATCCAGGAACTCACATGCCACCCTCCAGCTGTGGGCCCACCTTCTCATACATCTTTATCAGACGACTGCAGTTATAAATGAACATGCCATCCAATTCACGGTGCTCAATATTCACACCAAAAATAAAATTCAGTTCTTTGGGTTCCTTCAGTGCCCTGTGAAAGAATGAAACAGAGCCTCAGAGATGTTGAGAATCAAACTAATTGTTTGCTGTCATTAAACAGAGGGTATGGAAATCCAGCACCTTTGCGCATTATGGGTTCACTAACACCTGTCCTGTAGTCTGCTGTTTCTGAAATCCAAGAAGCATTTGTTGAAGGTGCATTACAACTAAAGACACAAAATACAGAAACTATGCAATACAGACACCAATTTAGGCTGGACAGTGTATGTTCAGTTAATTTAATTACTCATTTGGCTATGCTTTCTCCTTCAGGAACGGATTCTGTTTTTTATTTCAGATTTGCTTGTTCAAAACATTACAGTTAACCAGTTTTATCAAAGTACTGTTAGGTCCAGACTGGTCCTCTCCAATGCTGTTTTGGTTTGTATTTTCCAGATGCAGATCTCTGTGCTAGATAAACCATGAAAATTAACATTTTGATATAAAGCTACAGTCTTGAAATTCAGGTTCTGGAAAAGTTCTTGTAATTACAAGTTGTACAATGCTATTACTCCAAGTTCAAAAGCTGGAAGATAAAAATCTCTGCTTGGGCTGTGTGTTGTTTTTCTGGAAATGACAGCATAGGAATTCGCATGATTTCTACTTTATCTATGCAGCCGATGACTTCAACGGGAGTTGGTCTCAAGTACGTTTGTGAGCACATGTGATTTCCAAATTGGAATCTTTGATTATTAGGAATTGTATCTCCTGTGGTGCAGAAAGCCTCAAGAGATCTCTTTGCGTTATAAATGAAACAAAATCCCTGTGTATCACAAACAGAACTATTGGTTTTTAACAAGCTAAATTAAGTAGATTCAACAGCTTCCACGAAATCCATGCTGAGGATTTTTCACAGTAAGGATCCTCAGTTTCAGGCTGAAGGTATCATCAAATGTGAGGTCCAAACTTTTAACTATTGCAAGACACTGGCCTACCCACCCCTCTCATTTTTGACTTCCCTTATTTTTCCTCCCACAGCAAATTCTTAGCACTTATGTGCTTTATCCCAATTAGGAATTTGGCTTCTTCTTAAGCGATCAGTTGAAGATAGTGGAACTCTTTCAACTGATCCGTTGACTGTACAGTGTCAGATACTAAAAGAATCTGAGCTGTACTGACATGAAAACCAGGTAAACATCTACAGAAAACAAGCCAAATCCAAAGATGTTTTTTAGCAAGAAGGGAATAGCAAAAGCAAGCAGAACAGCAAACTCGGTCCCTTTGATTCAGCAGCCGGGGCATACAGGATGACCACAGATACTTCAGCTTTGAGCTGAGCTGTTCCTTCCACCACACAAGCAAAGTAGGGGAGACATCTGAGCACACGGAATGAACAGCCTGGTAAAACCAGAGCTCTGAACCACCCTGCACTCACCGCTGCTTTGCATCCTTGATCCTTTTCTTGACATCAGCCTCCCGGCGCATGGTTATTGCGGAGTTTTGGACTTGACGTAGCATCACCTGCAAACAGGCATCGCACAGTAAAATCGCTGCTGAGAAATTCATGAAATTAACTCACTTCTATGATTTCTTCCCCCTTCAAGATCTCAGAAATGTTTTAAATGTAAAGCATTCATGGTGGAGGCTGACAATCAGCATGCCTTTCCATCTAGGGCAGCACTTGCTGCTAGGTTCTTTAAGCAGCTACACAGTTGTTTGGAAGAAAATGTGTAAATGCAACTAAAGGTCTAAGGCACCTGAAACCAGAGGGAAATGGAGGCACAGGGAAACAGCCAGGGTGCTTGGATACAGTTGTTTCCATCAGATGCCAGTAGGAAGTATAGTGATTTTAAGCTGGTCTCGCTTGCTGGCCCACCCAGCTTCCCCACAAGCCCTCTGACCACCTCACCGCAGGCTGGGTCTCAGTCCTGTCCCCATCCAGAGCCAGAGCCCCACGGGGAGGGAGCAAACAGCCCCTCTCCGAAAGCCCCAGCCAAATGCTTTGGAGCCAGTGGTGCAGGCAGAGAGGAGGAGCAGCCAAAAAGCACCCAATTTTACTTCTGTCCAAAAACCTCACGTTCCCCTGGCCTCTTCTGCAGAGTCCGACATCAAAGCAAGCGCCTGGGGGCTGGGGACTGCCTTCCTATACAGGATACACTGCAGGTTGTGGGCAAGGGAACATCAGCCTCCTGCCTGGGCTGGAAACCTCACAGGGGTGTTGAAGCACATCCAGCAGTGATGAGACCACACAACACTGCTGGCAACTCGCCACCGACTTCAGTCGCCACCTGCTTAACCCACACACTGGGTGCTACCACTGCCTGCCGACCAGCCCCAGCCCCCAGAGCCTGAACCGTGGGGTGCTGCCGAAGCACAAGGCTCACCCTGGACTCCCGCGTGAGATCCCCTCCCAGGCGCAGCTCGAGGGCACGGGCTTTGCTCTCTGCCTCACGAGCCTTCTCCTCCGCTGAAACACACAGGGAAGAAGATGATGTCGACCATTCAGTACAGACAGTGTCTCATAAGGCATTCACCCGAGGAGACCGAATTCCAGAGAGCCTTTGCTGGGCTGACATGTACAAGGGTACAAAGGTAATACAAAAAGGCACAGAGTAAAACCTTACACACAAGAGGGCACTACCGACACGCCATCTGTAACTTGCTCAGAGGTCACAGTCAACACTGGCGTAATAGCAGGGCTAAACTCTGCAAAAGTGTGTTTAAATGAAGGATCCATGAAGACATTAGTGAGAAACCAGAAAGAGTAAGGATCCAAGTGGCCCTGCCTGCTCTGCCCTGAAGCGTGAAGGCAGAAAAAGGCTCTCACAAAACAAAGACTGAGTTCAGGCTTGAAAAGGAGTTACAAAGAGGCCATTTTCTTGCAGAGATGAAGGGAAAGGGATACTCTTAGAAATGCTTTTGTCTTTGATAACTGCTAAATTTTGGCTGGAACAAGACAAATCTGTGTTACACACAAAATCGGACACAGTGTTCTGAAAACCTACCACTACACCTGATCTTTGCATGCACAAAATTTGCCACTTAAAAGAAAATTCCCCTTTTTTGCTTCTCTCCCAGACTACCAAGAAACCTGCCTGGCAATAAGTACACATTGCCCTCATACTGTTGTAATATTCGTTCAAATAAGTTTCATTTTCAGTGAGGAGATTCCTTCCTAAACTGGAGACACAAGGTGCTTTGCTAAATTAGCACCATGCACTTTGCATCTGCATGCTCTCCATCCAAAAGCACTTTGGCTACAGCCCTCTCATGTCCCCTTTCAGGTCAGAAGCCTGTTCTGCTCACAGCTGTATGAGAACTAGAGTAATTCCTCCATCCCACAAGGTCCGCAGAGGTGAGCGTGGACTGGCCAGTAATGCCTTGCATAGGCAGGGGAGGCCAGAGCCGCAGCTGCCCCTGCGAGCACTGGCCTCAGGCACGTATAGGGGATGCAGCACCGACCCTGCCGCAGCGCTCCCTGTGCTCGCACCCGGGCACGGAAACTTCTGAAAGAGGATGCAGCAACACCACAGCCTTCAGGAACTGCGGAGATTTCTAACAGAAATAGGCTGGTATGAATGGAAATGTTTATGTGCAAGATGACTAGAAGAAGCGATAAAGCACGGGCTGAGGGGCACAGACACAATTTAGGAACACAACTGGTATGTGCTGAGGGATGGTGTGGCTCACAGCAAGGCGAGCAGCAGGCTGGCACCCTGTCGCAGGAAGGCAGCAGCATGGCTGCAGCACACCCTACAAGCCACCTCTCTCCCAACAGGGAGACAAACTGCAGCTGTGAAATACCCAAAACAAGGAAACACAACAGTGGAGGAGCAGCCTTGACCAAGATTTGCGGAGGATGAGGTAAGCAAGAAGATGAAAAGATAGCAATTGGCTCTTAAGAGATTACCAAGCATCTCTCCAAAAAGCAGCACTCAGTTGCCAGCCAGAAGGAATCCAGACGCTGTAGCTGGTGTTTGATAACCAGTGTACACTGTCCTCCATGCCACGGTCAGCATTACTTGCTGAAATGCACTTTTTTGGTGCGTGCAGGTACAGAAATATAAGTGGGCACAGTCAACTTACTTAGACCATTACAATAAAAATCACACTTCCTTTCTATGCAGTGTTACGTTTGAGTTTTGTTCCACTAATTCCCACCGAAGCACGCTCTGAGGTTCACAGCAGCTTACCAAGCACATCACAGCAAACTGCAGTGTGACCAACCTAATCATCAAGTCATCACCATCAAGTTTAGCTTGAAAACACAGGAGTTTAGAGACTGCCTAAAATGTTTGGTCCATTTAAATCAAAACTTGTATGGTAGAAGCCGGTGGGCAAATGCAGCTGTGTCTAGAAGGAAGAACATAGCGGTGACCCATAAGGGCACAGGTCAAACCTGGTCCACTAACACACTGACAACTGAGAGGGCACGGCTGAACATGCCTGATGGGAAAGGATTCAGTTACAAGTCTGAGGGTTGAGGCCCTAATGGGCAAAAATGCATGCCCTAAGTGGGACAAGCAGCATACGGCAGCTAGAATCCACATTCGCGTCCTCCCAGGGGACAACAGGCACAGCATACCCATGGTACTGCCAAGCAAGTCACTGGACACACTAAAATACTGCAGACTAATATCCAGTGCAGAAGATAGCTGTTAATGACTTTCAGTACTGGACACCCACGTAACTCCGCACCTTTTCTGTTTGTTTGCTTTTCAAACTTTTAAGAGGATTTCTAGAAACCAGGCAATGCTTTCAACTGAGGTGCCTGGGTGCAGTATTCAGCCTTGGTTCAGAAATACACAAAAAGCAGCTGATGGTCTTTCCCAGCTACCTTGCCCAGGAATGGTACTTTTTCTTGGGTCCCTCTGCTCACTTAGGGATCTGGATGCTACAGCTTATTGCATGAGTTCTCAGGGAAAGAAGAGTGGCTTTTCTTTATCTTAAATATATGCATGTCTTCACTTCTGAACCATGGCTCTTCTTGCATATTCCAAAGCCATGTCACCAATAGTCACAGCTGCCCATACTTTCCTCCCCCTCCCCGATATTTTTTCGGTTAGGTTTTGGTTCAACAAGCTCATAAGCTATTTCCAGACTCATCAAACCCTCAGTTGAGTTCTACAGTATGATGGATTCCAACACATTCCTGGCAGGCAGCCATGGCATACTGGAACTGCAGTTAGCTCAGCTAAGACCCCCCCATTTCTCACAACGCACCCCTAGTTTTGAAAGGGAAAACTGCAAATCATTCCCTGGTGAAGATACCTTCTAAGAGCAGTGTGCATCCTCAAGAGAAAACATCTGCTGGAGATGACGAGGAATTAATCTTTTCTAACAGCAGAACAAGAGAACTTGGTTGTTACAGATTAAATTCATTTTCCTAGAAGCAAAGAACTGAGATCTGTGCCATTGAAGCTGAGGCTAATTCTACAAGATCGTTTTAGTTCTGGAGGCTTCACGTGATCAAGTCTTGCAGAAAACAGTCTGAGATGTGCTGTGAGTTTTTACCACCATGTTCAAAGCCCTTTGCTCAGCATCCATGTTTCCATGTCAATGGTATCTGTTATTAGCATTGGGACATGGAATAGCAGTATTCTTCAGTGACAAGACACTTAAAGCTCACCTTTTAAACATCATGAAGGCCTCATGGACTATGCTATTTTGCATATGGACCAAGCTATTTGCATCTTCTTGAAGGCAATGCTAAGTGTGTGCTGAACACCGGCTCTGGCTATAGGACTCAATATAAAAAATGAATTCATCTATGAGGACTGAGGCACAGGATAAAGTCTGTTTACACTTCATGGTTTCAAGCCTATCTTATTAGGTTGTACTTCACAGAGGAGGAATAGGGAATATAGCAATTTACACAATTTCATTTTGCTGTTTTGTTTTGGACAGAGCAAAGATGATGCTGCTCTCAATGACTCTGCAAAGGCTGAACACGGCACCACCACTTGCTTATCTGACCTGCACACACAGGCATGGGTGCCTAGAGCAGCTCTTACACAGGGAGAGAGGACACACGCCTCCAATTGATTTGTGAAGTTGGTTTATGAAACCTACCAGAAGATATAGGTCAACATGTCTTACAGCTTCCAAGATTCCTCCTTCACTACAGCATTTCCCCATCAGGGGTTAGGGAGACCGCTTTGCATGTTAAATTTTTGCAAATTTAATGGGTTGTATCATTTCTATATGGTGAATAGCCAATTCTAATTTCAAATTGGGTTTCTCCTGAGAAGTACAGAACTTAGTAGGAAGGAAGACTAGATGGACAAAAGGAGGGTCTTGAAGGGGAAAAAAACCCCAAGAAACAGGACTCCCTTGTACACTCAGATCACTTTTGCATCAAGTAACAGATTAAAAAAAAAAAAATCTATATTTTGAACAACTGCCTCAACAGGGAAGGAGCAGAAGGAGAACAGAACCAAAAGCTAATGATGTGCAAAAGGTGAGAGAACTGTGGGGTAACAGGGCAGCAGCTTAGCCAGGTTTCAGATGGAGCAAGGGCAGACAACTGTGACTCCAGGGGTTATTCTGTACATGTATTCCCCAGAGGAAGTGGTCTTAGGGAACAATGTACATTCCTTCCATTGCATGGAAGTAAGTCTGGGTCATCTGTATTCACTGTATTAACTTATCTCCTGAGCAACCATAATGATCACAGAAGCAGGCAACTTCATTCCCAGCAAGGCAGCCTCTTTCAGTCCTTTCCTTCGCTACAGCAAAATCAGGATGCATGCATACCCCAAAGACTCACCTATCCTTGCCATGTGCTCTGCTTTCTTCACTTCTTGCTCTGCACGGGTCTTGAAACGGTTTGAAGTATATTTGTACATCCTGTGGTGATCAAAACTTATTAATCAGCAAACTCAGCAGTAAGGTCATACCAAGATTTCATCACTATGACAGAATAAGGTCTCCACATGCTACTCCACTCTTCTCAATAGACTCAATAAATGGAGAAGGAGGTTTACATATCAGGAACTGGGCACTTTTGGATGCAGTTAGGTAGAAACATTTTAAAACAGAGATGCTTTAGCAGTAGATGCAACCACAATACCCACTTTCTGCCGGTAGGGGCAAAATATATCTATATTCTTGGAGAAAATCCCAAGGTTTAGAGGAATAACTTCTTCAGAAGTAGAAAGGAATGAATATACATATATTTCTACTCAAAAAACTCCCATTACAGATAAACAATCCTTCCTTTCTCCTACAAACAGCTGCCCACAGGTGCAGTTTGACAGTGCCCATCTCCACTCGAGGCTAGTTCACATCCTCCAAGTGGCAGAGCAACTCCCTGAATGGAGCCTCAAGTTTCAGGATATTTCTGTATGCTACACATGTGACTGACAGCCTTGTAAACTGGGCTGGAGTTGCAGTGGCTTGTTTCACCTTCCCTTTATCCTAACATGCCAAACGCAGATCACAATCTGAGTGACTCCTGCAGAGTGAAGGAGGCAGGTGTGTATACGAGGCAGAAGCTCATGAGTACGCATCACTTCCGTGCAGAGGCACGTAATGGGAAAGAAGAGATGACACCAATAAAGGTGATCAGAGCCTGCAGGAACTCAAACTGCCTTAAAACACAAAGTTTTGGATGTACTGAGAGGAAAATCCCATCCCAAAGAAGTCTTTATGAAAAAATAAACCTCTCCAGCATTTATCCAAATCAAAAGCCACTAGAAATGCTGGTTTTACAGAGGCACAGAAACATGTAAGGACATCAGGCTTGACTGACCGACTCATTCTTGCAGGAGGAACCACATTTAGATCCCAGTGAGAGACCAGACCCCCTCCAAATGGCAGATAATCTATCAGGATCCATGAGAAATCACCTTGCACAGGTGAAAAATATCATTTAGGTATGTTTCTGTGGGCAAGTACACATGGATGTTGATACTGATGTCAGAAATTGTCTCACCGAACCTTGTTCCCCAATCCAGAAAATTCACACCACAAGCACAGTCCACTTAAATACACGTCTGCATTTACTAAATTCATTTTCTGCTATTCATAAGTATCTCTTCACTAGGGAAAAAGCAGGCAGGTGCTAACTCTTCCAGAAACCACACAATAACCATGTTAGGAGATGCAGAGTCAGGTTTTTGGTGGCACCATCAGCTCAAATCAACTTAAGGGCAATTAAAGCTACCTGGGGCCAGAAGAGAGAACACATTCTGAAGACTAGACTGCTTTCAACATGTTGGCATAATTAATCTTGCCTGACTTCCCTGGGGGGAGAAATAAAAAACATAAAAAGATAAAAAAAGAAGCAGAGTGAAGCTGAACTATCTCAATGCACCCAGGCAGGGCAGCACCTGAAGGGGACCTTACAGCCAGCACCCCCGATGCAACAGGGTGCTGTGAGAGCAATTGCAGGGTGTCCCAGATAGACACCGTGAGTCATCACCATGTCCACCCTCCTGTTTCACTTTCTTTTCCAACACCAAATGACTTCAGTCACAGTCAGGAAAGCACCTATTCAAGTGGTCTGGAAGAGTGTATCTAGCAAGACATACAGAAACAGGTCAGACAGATAAGAAGTCTGCAGGATGCGACAGTAAGACACTCTCCCAACTTCAAGAGGTTCATTACAACTGGCCTTGGAGTGCCCTCGTGAAGGGACAGCCTTCCACAAGGCCTGGTTACTTTTATCTGCACAGCTCATCCTGCTAAACAAGCCTGAATAGTTGTTGCAGGAGGGATGAGAAGGAAGGAATCCTTCAGGAGACACGAGCCATTCCCAGGGAGGCTGGTACTATGGTATCACACCCGCCATCACTGGTGAAGGATCTGCAGAAAACCAATCTGCCCCTGCCACCAGGATGTTAGAGAAAGGTATGGAGAAACCTTTGCTCACAGAAACACAGCTTCCAGAAAGGGCAGATAACAAAAGGATAACAAGTGCCCTGTTCAGGAGACAAACTGTTATTCCTGACAAAGAACAGTGCAACAGCTGCAAAACCTCAATTTTCAGTAAAGGCACTTAAATACCCTAAAGCCCATGATGGATTCCCATTCTTTGTTCTCTAACACCAACATATTAACCTGCAGACAAGCCCCAGTACTAGCTTTTCTGCCAGAGATGAAGGCAATCTGACTTACAGCCCTACAGTAGCAGGGGAACTGCCACCTCCTGAAGGCAATCCTCCTGAGCAGATTTTGAAAGCAGACCACAAGGTAGAGAGACAAGCTGATGGCTGTACCTACCAATGTCCAGTGTAAGGCGTAAAAGCATCAAACAAAAATGCTTGGCCCAAAGTTCACCAAGAAGTATGTAAAAAGACCACAATCAGGAGGCATTTGTCAACTCACCATCAGGTAATGATCTGCCCTTTGCATGCCAGGCTGGGTTATAACAGACTTTCTTATAAAACCAATGATATGGAGGGACAGAGGTGTCTCCATACTGACAGATGAATGGCACTCCCTTACAGTAGTTCACAGGCCTTTATCAGGAGGACATGAATAAAATTAACACCTGGCTCAGGCTTCATGACACTTCCCCAAAGACTAGCAAAGAGCCCTTAAGTACATACCACATACAGCACACCATCTGCTTGGGCTATATGACAGGAGCACCTTCTCTGCCCGTTACCCATCCCTTTGCTGGACCAGGAAAGTTCAACAGCAACCTGGCCTAGGCTACTGAGGCTCTGCAAAAAACAACTATGCTAAAGAGCCAAGCATCGGTGCCGCACCGACTGTGCTCTAAAGGAACAGCTTAATGGCACTACACTCTCCCCTGTGTGCCCCCATAGAAACCAGAGTCCCTGTACAAGTGCAGGGGAGCAGTATTAATCTGCAGAACAGTGTCTCCAACTCCAAAGAGAAAATCCAGGGAATAAGCAACCCTTTTCAGAAGGTTCAGGGAGGAAAAAAAGAAAAAAAAAAATCACCTATAGCTATAAAAGCAGAGTAATTCCACTCTCAGAATGGACTGATTTACTTGTTTTGCCTTGGGAAAGAGCCACCCAGGGCAGACTAAGCTCTGCTCAAGTGTGTGAAGGTAAAAGAGTGAGTTTCCACTCACTCCTTCCACTCCGGGGTGTATCCAGAGAAGGGCAACAGAGCTGGTGAGGGGTCTGGAGAACAAGTCTTGTGAGAAGCGGCTGAGGGAGCTGGGGGTGTTCAGCCTGGAGAAAAGGAGGCTGAGGGGAGACCTTCTCAAGCTCTACAACTCCCTGAAAGGAGGGTGTAGCCAGGTCTCCTCCCAAGGAACAGGCGATGGGACAAGAGGAAATGGCCTCATGTTGTGCCAGGGGAGGTTCAGATTGGATATTACGAAAAATGTTTCCACTGAAAGGGTTATTAAGCCTTGGAACGGGCTGCCCAGGGAAGGGGTTGAGGCACCATCCCTGGAGGGATTTAAAAGATGGGTTGACACAGTCCTTAGAGACATGGGTTAGTGATGGTTTTTATCAGAGTTAGGTTGACTGTTGGACTAGATGATCTGAAAGGTCCCTTCCAACCCAGACAATTGTATGACTCTATGATTCTTCTGTAAGTTGTAAAGCTTTTCTGTTATTAACTTAAATTTTTGTTAGCACCTTAGTTAAATCTATTAAAGCAGATTATATAGCACTGTATCTCATTGTTTCTTATTATAATTGGTAAGTTGTTTAAGTGGAAGCCAGAGGTGAAGTAAAAATAACAGAGGGAAATAAAGAACATTTAGTAGCAGAAAGGCATGAAAACATTAGAGGAGAAATCAAGAAATAATAGTGTCTTGGGAGAAGATTCTTGGAGTGGCAGACATCTGGAAATCAACATACCAATACATGAAGATTATCACCATTTTGATATTTCATTGTTGAATACTGCCCAGGATCTTTATAGAATTTTTCTAATTTCATCCTTGGGAAAGGAAAACTTCTTAGTAGCCTAGAGGATTTTTACTTCATAGAAGGTCTGGTTTTGTACCTTGCCTATGAGGACAGGCTGAGAGAGTTGGGGTTGGAGAAAAGGTGGCTCTAGGAAGATCTTATAGCAATCTTGTAGTATTTAAAGGGGGCCTACAGAAAAGGTGGAAAGAGACTTTTTATCAGGGAGTGTAGCGATAGGAGGAGGCATTATTGCTTACACTGAAAGAGGGGACATTGACACGAGATCTGGGGAAGAAGTTCTTTGCTGTGAGGGTGGTGAGAGCCTGGCCCAGGTTGCCCAGAGAAGCTGTGGCTGCCCCATCCCTGGAGGGGTTCAAGGCCAGGTTGGATGGGGCTTCGAGCAACCTGGTCTGGTGGGAGGTGTCCCTGCCCAGGGCAAGGGCATTGGAACCCAATGATCTTTAAGGCCCCTTCCATTTCTAACCATTCTATGACTCTATGAAGTACAAGCTTGACAGACAGTCCATGCTTTAAGCTGAAAAGTGGTCAGGCTCTTAGGGCAGCAATCAGTGGCATGGCATTGGATTGCAGTTAGTTAAAGTAGTGGGCCCATACTATTGAAACACTACTGCAATCTGAAATGCTAAATGAAAACAATCCTCAAATACTCAAACAGTTTTACAATTACTACTATTTTATTAAGACAAATCATGTTATGTTATCTAGAAAGCAGCCTGTGCTCCCAGGGACAGAAGAACGTTACCATGTGGCCTCAGCCAAACTTAAATACATGCTTTCCTTTCTCCTCCCATCCTTATAACCTTTTGTAGTCCCTGTTAACTCCAACCGACAGCCCGCCTCAGCTCACTTTTAATTTTTTTGTTTAAGGGAATTTAAAAGGAAGTTAGGGAAAGGTATTTCCCAAACTCTATTCAAACCTAGATCAGCTACACATAAAAGTTAATTTCAAAGCAACTGTTTCAGAGTGGTCAGTCTAGTTTCTTTTCGGTAATTCTAACACCCACCAGATGTATTTACTTGTCCTACTTTACAAAAGAAAAAAAGAACAGTTCCACAACAGTTTTATATGGATATGGCATTTTGAACAACCAGTATCTTAATTTGTTTGCCCTGAAAGGGACCCAAATTGCACAAATTACTCATGCAATTTTCAAAGGCATTAGGTTTTTCACTATCTACCTCTTTTTTTTCCATGATGTCAGTACCACATCGCATTCTCTTATGACCTGTTTCTGTGGCTTTGATGTGGAATTGTGCTGGATACACCTGGAGAGAAAAACACTAAACCTTTTCTGTAAGGAAACTCCGAAAGGTCTCGCATGTCTGCAAACTTTGGGTCCAACACTCACCTCGGCTTGTACAGGCAGCACGAAAGTCGTTTGGTTTGTACTTTGTGTCTATTTATGAAGATCCTCATTCTGGGATCAATATAAAGCACAGCAGCATAGGCACGGAAGGAGCGGCGCTCAGGCTTTCTGCAAGAGAGGGATGCTTACAGAGACTGAGCAGTTTGTTCAGCGTTTCCTCCTAGGACCACCAGCAGACATTCTCCCAGTCTGGTCCATGGCGCCCAAAGATGACTCCATTAGTTCACCCCCTGAGTAACCAGTGTCTCTTTAGTCAGTGTTCACCTTGGAGTCGCTTTCAGTCCAGATTCTGCTTCCTCTCCTTTACCATTTTTACTCCTTCATTCCCTCAAATCAAGAAGAGCCATGACATACTACTGCCAAAGTCTTCTCCTCTATCCAACCCAAATGAACAAGTTTTTCCATGGACAAAACTTGTAAGATTCTCATTTCCCAATACACTACTACCCAGGAGCCAAATGACCAACAGCAGCACCTCCCCACGCTGCTCTGCACTACCCCTGATGTGTTTTAAGCACCTATGGCAGGATTAACACCTTATGCAACTCTAACTGTGACCATCTCAGCTCATAGCCATCTACTTCAAAACATGCTAAAGTGACAACCTTCAGCAAGCAAGCTAAGAAAAAGCCTATTTTATTACCATGCAGCTACATTAAGTGAGGCTTTTCTTTTAAATTTTTTCTGCCTATGTCTTCTACAGAGATTTTCTATTGAGCTGTACACTTTAAACATTGTCACAAAACACAGATGCACATTACTGTAGCTTGAAAAGGATGTTTTGAATACAGCTGTATGTTTTAATTAGTGTTGATTTTGTATGTATGTTTTGAATAAAGGTCAAACCTATGTACTTCACCGCTTAACACCGTGCCCCACTTGCTAGTGCGTTCTCTTACCCTTTGGTTAGTCAGGAGTATGCTCCAACACAAACTGATCACACACAGCAACGGTATCACAAGGTCAGGAAGAAGCAGCTCCTTCCAGTGACCTGGAAGAGTCACAGGTGACTCTTATTGTATCATGGACTTCACCACTTCAGGGAAGAAGTGTATGATCTCAGAAAAGAAGTAAAGTTTGCTCCCAGTAAGCTCTAGGATTTAATCAAGCATTTGGCTCAGTTCAGCTCAGTTTTTCCTTTTCAGGCTACAAGTGAACAACTCAGCAAATGCTCAGCTCTGCCTGGACAGGGCCCTCCAAGCACATCCTTCTTCCTCTGCAGGGAAGTCCCGGAGCTGACCCCTGCTCTCAGAAAGACGTGGCAATATGCCTCTCCTGCACCCACCTGTACCACTCACTCGTGGAGAATGACCTGCCCAGCACCTTGCATTTTGCCAGGTTTCACTGAATCACAAAACTGAACATCAGTTTGAGAGCAGCACAGACTCACAACCAGCTGTCATTCCAATTAAAACATCTTTGACAAATGTAGAAATATAGCTTAGGGATCCTTTGGTTTAGGGTGCCTAAAGAAGGGCATCAAGTTTGCCACTCTAAGGTGAGAAAAGCCCACACCGGCGTTCAAGCCAAACACACAACCACAATGCCTGTGGGCCGTTTACACACGTGAACTCCAAACTGCTAAAGAACTAAAGATATTCTAAATTCTCCAATTCACCATAGAAGAGAAGGTTTTAAAAAACACATACATACAGTATATAGTCTACACATAATTTGATCAGAGTCCAAAGGCCTGTGACACCCATCACACTTACGTTCCCTCTGGGGGTGTTTCTGCCATCTGAATGTCTCGGGGGTCAGAAGTCACATCCAGCTCTGGCTCTCCATTATCCATTAGTTTGAGGTTAAAGATGATCACCAGGGTGCCTGAGCAAGTAACAAGTTGATCAGGTGAATCCCAGCCAAACCCCAAATACCTTGGCCATGACCAGCATCGTCCATACATACCTTTCTCCCCACGGATCTTATTAAACTGCTCCATCACTTCCCGTTCTGATCTGAATGGGGAATACTTGTAAATTAGCTCTGTCTCAATAGCAAACTTCTCCATGTTGTCAGTCATAGGCTCCTGGCTTCGTGAATTCCAGGTAGGCAGGGGAACAATGACCTGCAAATCGCATTGTAGGAAGAGCGACTCAGGCTCAGCCACTTCAGTCAGCCCCTTCTGTGTATCATGGCCAAGCAACTTACCCCTTCTAACAGACCCTTAAGTCACTGCACGAGTCCTTCCTAGCTTTTCAGTGGTTTCCACATCTGTCAAATGCTTGAGGACCTCTCTTTGCCAGTCTCCGAGTTGCCTTCCTACAACATCTAGTCTTAGACTGAACCATTCCCAAGTAACCTGTATGGTACTGGCTACTCACACTCAGGTCTTTTTTCCCCTCCTCTTGTAACAACTTTCATAATACTAAAAAACCACCCAAACCTTGCTTCTTTAAAAGCATCAGCATCTGTGCTTAGCTTCTCTTGAACTCAAATATCCCTCACTTATATTTATCCTGACCTCTTTATTTTTACAGAATTCCAGCATGGTTATTTGTGTTCTCTGTCATTTAGAACAAAAACACAGATAGAATTATAGACTGCAGCTGCCTATCAAGGACAGCGAATCCCACCCTCACTCTAGAATTGAGGTCAAACCAGAATTTCTGGCTCCAGAGCCACTGTGGGAACTATATCACTATTCCTAACTTGCTTCAGCCATCAGCTGCCACTAGCAAGCACTGCTTCCACAACAGTTTCTTTGTAGAGCTCCCTCCACTATCACAATGGAAAATGCTTTAGATACTATCCCAGTGCAAATTTAAAGCTTTTTATTATCAGCCTTGCCTGGAAAGTACTTGTGCTTGAGCACAAAAATACTTCCATGTTAAGAGCCTGGATACAGAACAAGAATGCCTGAATTATCTATTAAAATAAGTAAGTTTTCAATAGGTAGAACCACATTGGGTTTTTAATTAAAAAAACAGATGATCAGAAAGAAAAGACATGTTTGGAGTTTATGACCTGTGGGTAGCAGCTTCAATCACACCTTCACACCTTTAGTTCTCTACAGAAAATCAAATCAGAGCAATAAATTTAAATGCATCTCAAACTCAAATTTTGTGGGAAAAGGAAAATGCAAGAAGTCTGGGCCACGTCCTGAACTCAGCATACGCAACTTTAAGTGATTGAAACATGTCCTTCAAACTTGCTGTAGTTTAGAGAGACCTCTCAAACAGAATTAAGATCAAAAGGAAAAGAAAAAATAATCTTTTGATGACTTTACAGAACCCCTACAAAGCATATGACCAAGAGAAAAATCATACACTGAGAAAATCATACACCAGAGCGTAACCAACACTGACACAGACACTTATGTGAGAGCTGCAAAAGTTCAGATGAGAAAGCATTCACCACATTAGTTCATTACGACAAAGTAGATGCAAACCTCATCAATGCCTTCTTCCTCATGGAACGTCCGTGACAAGAGGAGGCAAGTCATGGTGTTGTCTTTCTTCGTGAACAGGATAAAATCCTTCCCAATCCGCATGGATCCCCTAGAGACAGATTTCAGGCTGCATGTTACACCTGATGCACATTCTAGAAAGCAGATCACATTACTGAGTTTTCTTCCTATTATGTTCAATTATGAGATGCCAAAACCAGGTAAGGCAGAAGGGCTTAAAGAGCAACTACCATTTCTCTCTAAACACTTCATTCCTTTCAAAAGGCATCTTAATCTGGACATTTTCATGATGTTTCAAAACATTTAACACTAGTTAGAATTAAAATGTGCAGAAGTACAGGGCAGCTTTCCAGGCTCACACTACATAAAAAGTTTTTTTTAAAAAAAATCTTTATTTTTAAATCCAAAGAAGATGACTAGGGTGAGATGTGACAATAACCTTCAAATATATGAGTAGAAACATAAGTGAGAAAGTGAATGTGCACTTCTTTTTGCTGTACACAGAATGAATAGCAGCTGAGAGACAGACAATTTATTTCCTAACGTCTAACTCAAAAAACCCACTCACACTTCAGCTAATGCAACTTAGCAGATAGTTCTCACAAAAAGGGACATTCCCATCTTCCTCCCCACTCTCCTATCCCTACGGTGCCTTCCCCATCTTCTTATCCTTTTACCCAACTCATCCAAAAAACGTTAATAGAGAAAAATTAACATTGCATCAAAGGAAGGATTACTGTTCTGTCAATTCAGTTCTCTTTAGATTGCCTTAATGTGATACCAAAGCTCACATTTTGTATGTTTAGGCTTCAGTCTGCATTTTTCAGCTGTAATATGGTATGCCTCTTGCTCAAGGTTGAAGAACAGGACAGAGATCTGTCCTGCAAGTGCATAGGCAGGATCTGGGATCTGTCCTGCACTGCAGCTTGATTAATAGTATCTCAAGATCCCTTACATCCCCTTTTTTCTCTCCCTCCAGATTAGAGTCCCACAGATTTCCCCAGCAGGATGCATATAAATAACCAAGCCACATAGAACAGCATAAAGCAGAAGAGCCAATCAGAGTAAGCCATAAAAGTTCTCTAACTTTCCCAATGATATCAGTTCACCACAGCAAGCACCTTTCCCTTTCCCAGCAAATCCCCTCCAACCAATAAGATTTCCTTCCCACCTCTGTCTGCTACTTAATCCCATCCCTCCTCTCATTCCCTCCATCATTCATCTTCTTCTCCATGCATTTTTTTTAAGAAAAAAAGAAGAGGTTTAATTCCATCTGACTTGTACCAGACAACTTCCCTAAGCGAGAGGCTGCAGCACTATTTTGCTCCAATTTTACTATCTTCCTGCCACAGCCATATTAGGGTTTTGTTTCCTGCTCTTTCATTTTTTTTTCCCCAGCTGTGATCTGTATACTCTGCATAATGCAAGCATAATGGCAAAACACTGTCATCAGCTTTGGACAGAGTTCTCTGCCACTGAAGAACTACAGTGGATCTTCACAGAGCTCCTGTCCACCAAACCATGGTATCTTTATTTAGATTTCATTTGCCTTTTTTTTGTTTACCTTCTGGAAAAAAAGATGTACACCTCCAAACTAAAACCATATTTACTATGTCAACTTAACCTCCATAATTTCAGGAGGTTGGCTTTTGTTATACCTACGATTTCAAGCCATTCCCATACTGCCCAATTTGAGTTGACTCAGGCGATCGCTTGGCTGATTTACCAAATTGAATAACACTGGCAGCTTCATCTGGAACAAGAGACAGGGAACAAAAAAGTTTATTTTAATATACAGACACATACATTTTTTAGATAAACTTATCCACCACCGTAAATAGAACAGAAAGACTATAGCATAGAAGAGGCCAGAAGCCCAAGCCAAAGTCTCATTCTGAAGCTCTGTCATACAGTCCTCTAAGATACACACTGCTCCACGGTATTTACATTATCAGAAGCTTTGTACAGATGCCATTATGCTGACAAAAAGAGTTTTAAGTTTCAGACTAGCTCAGCGCCCTGCCCAAACTGCACAAAGACATTTCTTTTTTGCACAACGACATTTCTTTACAAAGAAATGTCCACAAGATGATCTGTTGTGTCTACCATAATTATCAACACACTCATAAACCAAAACATACCCTGAGACACTGGGACTCTGCTACACTGTGTGTACTGCTGGCACCACGGACTCCAAACCACTGGCACTAGAGCATAAGTCAGTACTGTAGAAAAGGTCTTGAATTTGGGATAAACATTACTTTTTCTTCATGGCATTCAACTGAACACTATGATTAATTAATGCATTAGTAAGACAAAAGCTAATTTTCGCAGCAGATTGCTGGACTACTGACAGCAGGACAGCTGTGGGTGAAAAGGCAGGACTAGCGAGTACTGCAGCAATTAATGGAGTATTTTATTAGCACAGGACAAAATGAAAGGACATGATGGCTTTACACTGAGAGGGCCTGTCATTTTTAGTTCAAGCCTTTCTATTGTTCAAGGGATAAAGCCTCTTAACATCATCCATAGGTCAGAACAATTCCTCTTCCTTCCCCCAAGAGATAACAATCATTTCACCAAAGAGTTTACCGGGAGAAATGAAACAATTCCAGAGACAAGGAACACGAAGTGCCTGAACAGGAAGCCTAACAACAATTACAGCCCTCAAATGTGTACACAAGCTGTGAGGGAGCACAGGACATCACCCAGCTACATGGAGGCTAAGCCTGTGGACGGGCTGGATTTAAGCATACAGGAGACTTGCCCAGGTCCACTAGTACTGCCAGCGAGTCTTTACAGTACAGTTTAGTACAGTACACCAACATCATTGGTGTAACATGAAATCACCGAGTTGGGCATCAAAATGACATTCAGATTTAAAGCCACAAATTACAAGGTGGAAATACAGGAGAAAAACTGTGCAAGCACCTCGCTGCCTCAATTCAGCATGTTCATAACAGAAGTTCACAACTATTTCAAAACAAACTTTTGACTGGATGAGAGTACCTCTTCCTTTCCTTCAGCGTACTATATTATTTTCTAGCCAAAGAAAACATTAGATTATCTCATACTTGAGATCTGGTTAAGGATATTGATGATGATGATATTATTACTAGTTCTGTGTTAGTTTTAAAGGCTGGTCAGAATAGAAGAGAAGGCTACTGGAACCCTTTTGCTATACAAAAAGTTGTATCAACAACTATTTTTAAGAAAACTTTTGAGAAGCCTAAAAAGGGTAAAGAGTAATTGTCCAAAGCATTTCCTCTCTCAGAAAAGGTGACCATATGGTTTGTTACTCAATGCTGGATGCCTAAAATCACCCTA
Organism: Numenius arquata; assembly: GCF_964106895.1. Lineage (NCBI taxonomy): Eukaryota > Metazoa > Chordata > Aves > Charadriiformes > Scolopacidae > Numenius > Numenius arquata. Next base: position 17,355,309 of record NC_133591.1, read on the forward strand.
TAGAGATTCCTCTTTCCAGGCAGAGGGACGAAGATGATGCCGAGCAGAGGGGACTACTTGGGACCAAGGAAGCATCTCTCTGCTCCAGGCTTGCTGTCTTTGGGAGAGATTTAATCTTTAAGTCCTCCCAAGAATCAAGGTACAAATGATATTTTTTCCAGCTTTTTTGAGTTAAGGCTCTGGAGGGAGTTTCACTCAAGGCTATTTTAGTCACACTGTTTTTGTTTCGTTGTGTCTCAGAGTTACTAGACTTAAAAAAAACCAAACTCCCTAGCAACAAAAAGGACACTGATGTGATCTGTGCCAAACAGACAAGAGAAAAAACAATCCAAAGGAACTTGCTCAAGATGACAGATTGATCTTCAGAGCCAAAGAAAAGGCATCAAGGGCTCAGAGAAAAGGTTTCCTAATAAGAAACATCAGACACTTGGGATGAAGAACTGGGGGACAGAGCCGTTTGACAGAGCAAGAGAGCATCCTCTTGAAAGACAGGCAGGCTGTTACAGCTCATGTGGTGGCTGACACAGCATACCATGGGCAGCCGCCTGCTCTGCGTCACAAGCCATACCTCCCCACCTTGCCCACAGCAATGAAGGCAAATGGGATCCTGGGCTGCATCCACAAGGGCATCGCTACAGGAACATTACTACTGCTCCATGCTTCTCCAGCAGCAACTGGAATACTGTGTCCAATTCTGGTCTCCTCAAATCAAGAAAGACACAGAGTGGACAGGAGGAGATGATCAAAGGGCTGGAGAACCTGCCCTGTGAGAAAAGACTGAAGGAGCTGCGCTTCTTCCTGGAGAAGAGGTCTCAGGGGGAATCTCATCACAGTATTCCAGTACTTAACAGGCAGCTACAAAGGGGATGAAGGCTCTCCCTTCACAAGGAGCCACATGTAAAAGACAAAGGGCAACAGGTACAAGTTGCACTGGGAGAGGTTTCATCTCAACACAGGAAAGAAATTTTTAGAGTGAGAACAATCACTGCAACAACCTCCCCAGGGATGTGGTGGAGTCCCCATCACTGGAGGTTTTCAAGACACAAGAAGACAGGGTGCTAAATCATCTCATCTTGGCTCCCTTTCCCATGAAAGGTTGGACATTTCCAACCTGGGCTGTTCCATGTTTACATGATTCTAAAATACAAGTTAAAGACTTATTTTCTTCAGTCCTTTAAGAATGCAATTACAGATCCCTTTCTACATTAGCAGTTATACTTTTTCAACCTACAAGTTGATGCATTGAATCATTTAACCTACATTTTGATTCATTAAATTCATGCAGCACCTTCAGAGTCCAAGCAGTAGGTAAAATCCTCAAGCCTAAGTATCCTCAGTAGCGATGCCACTAACAATACAGGAAATCCTGACCTAAGATGTACTGCATGAGATCTACTGTTTGTTTTTCTAATTGACTCCTATTTAGTCCCTTATGAAAAAGCCAAACTTTTGGATTAGCACTATTATGCTAATATCTCCCTGTGGGATGCGATGCTTTTTCAGAAAAAATCTGTACTGTAGCATCACTGAATCCTCAGATCTTTTGGTAACTTATGACTCTATAGCATAAGATGTTTGCAGCTTGAGTACAAACATATTTTGATCTTCAGACCACACAATCCAGTGTGATCATTAAGAGAGCCTATTCAGCAAATTCTGAATGGAATTGTAGTAGGATTCAATTGCCAAACACAGCTCATTTTAAGAAACGCTAATCACACCTTTCACTAATTTTAGTTGAGGAGCTGCCATTAGGTTTGACAGTCAGAAGCTATCAGACAGAACACTTAAATTTGGCCTTTTGCCTCACTTATACATTCTTCGTTTTTCACAGCTTGCCAGACAAATCTACAACTGTCCAACACAGAACAAGACCAATGCGACTGAACAGCAACAGGACAGAGTAACACAGAGACCATGTTAATGGAATGGTTCACTTCAGCTGTTCTGCTCCTCCCTTTGTGTGAAAGCACCCGGGGATACCTGGGTTCATTTATTCATCCTCCCAGATGATGCCTCATCCAGCCCTCTAAGCTGTCCTTGCAGTGTGCTCAGGAAGATCACATGCTAGTGTGGGCTCGAACAGCACTACAGCAAGTCATGTATTTTTTTTTTTTTTTAACATGTCAGCTTTACGTACAAGGAAAATAATCCTTAATTAAAATTATCATGTGGAAAAATAAAACACTCCCAAGCTCTATGATTTCTGTTGAAGGAAGGTCTGTATGGATGTTGATGCTATTTACAAAATAAGGAGGGAGAAAATTCCAATAAAAGGTCTTCTGCTGAGATCTCCTAAAAATCAGCTTTCACATAAGAGATCTTCTAGATGTCTTTAAAACCGATAGATCCTGCATTATGCAAAATTAAAATTCAGACCCCTACAGCTAGGGATAGAAGCAGAGGGAGTCTCATGTAAGGAGCTGGAATAACAGACTCTCCCTGGCCACTTTTGTCCATGTTGACAGGCAAACAGTGCAGCAAGTGGAGTTTCCACCTGGCTGCCCTTGGTCAAGTGACTTTCAAATGCCTATCAAGCTTACTATGACCATCCAGTGTTGAAGCCGAGAGGTGATCACTAGAGCTAGACTCTGCATCAAAACAATACGTATCAGACTACTGAAAATGAAGAAGGGCTTTTGTAAAAGCAAAGTTGCATACCAATTTTATATTCTGAAAAGCAATGTCCTGGAAAGGGGTAAAGATGACTTCACAGCCTATTTAAAATAATAAAATAAATAAATAATTTCCAATATAGTATGATACTTTGATGAAAGCATCAAGACAGTCAAAGGACATAAATTATATGGTATTTGCAATATACGATGTATAGCACTGTGAAATACCACTACTACCCACAGTACCTGCCAGTCTCCTTTACCGAGTATCTCAGACTACTGAAGTCAGGTGAAAATCCTTGAAGATTTAGCAGAAAAATCAGTCAAAATAAGCAACTTAATACTTAGCCAATACTTAAATCCCACTTTGCCACAAAATCAACAATATGGGAGCAACAACAGTGTAAAAGCTGCTATTTGGGCTCTGCAGTGCTAGAACAGACATTTGTCACCTTCTGCTCTCAATCCAGAGACAAACATGCAGTTTTCAAGACATGCAGAAAATCATCTTCCTGATCCAAAGGCTTGTGAGAAGGCCACAGTTAAGTCTCTGAACTTGTTTTATGGATCAGGCTTAATTGCTTCCTTCAGTTCCACTGGCGACAGAAAAGTACTCTCAGAAGACCTGTTCAGCATCCTTAATTGTATTCCAGATAATACACAGAAGGTATCTAGAAGTCAAACTAAACTCCTTCATTCAGGTCACAAATCTACATATCAAAGATGCTAACATATCTTTATAAGCATTAATAAACAGAACTAAGCACTTAATATCGCAAGAGGATCTTAAAGTACTGAGGTATAAGAAAAAAATGTTAGTCTATGCCTATTTACCCGTCTCTCTTGCCTTCTCCAAAACCTTCCAATTTAGCCCAACTTTTCAGCACAGCAGAGAGCTCCTCACAGGAGGATTTACTCGGCTTCAAGACACAAAGAAGGTGGTGTGGGTTGACAGTGCTGTTCACTGATGCCAAAGCAAAACAAGAAGGCTTTTCTCCTGCTAGATGCAACACGGATTTACATCAGTTCTTATGACAAGGAAGAAGTACATTTGTTATATTCTTCTCATACTCCTAAGATTTTATATTGTCAAGTAGTGATCTCAATCACAATGCCAATAATGAAACAATGGCAAAATCCTTTCAAAGCTAAGCTTTCAATTCCTGCCACAGCACACTTTCTTTTTAGAGCTGAGATACACTAACCACTTGCAGCCTCTAATGGGGAAAGGACTTAGGCCCAAAGTTTGAGCTCATTCCCTTTCCTGGCTACACTATTCTCCCTCCAGCCCCAACGCCAACTTTGGTGTGCTGGAAATCCACAGGCCAGGCTGACTCAACTCTATAATGCAGCAAAACAATCTTCTTTCGGCCAGATTAGTTTTCTGCAACTAAAGAGGCGAAGAGTTTGATGTCTGATATATGACACAGTGCGAAGGAGCCAGTGCAGGGCCAGGAACATGGCATGGAACATGCCCCTTTCAGCAGAACCAAGCCGTTAATTCAGTTTAAGGCATAACACGGAACCTCAGGTTGAAAATGCAAGTGCAACTTCCTGTCACTTACTTGAATCCATTCCCGTTCCATCATCCAAAAAACACAGCATGAATCCACCTCGTAGGTCTTCCCGTCGCTCTACAAGAGAAGAGTTATTCACTACTGCCACAAGCAAAAGTTAAAAATTCCATAAAATTGAGTCTGTGTTCATGGCAGAAGTAACCCGACAAACAAGGCTTTCACAAGCCAAATAAAGCTGTGAGAGCACCAGATTTTTGTCACGGAATGACTAAAAACTTCTCCTGCACTTTAAACTGTAGGCAGATATATGCTATGAGAGTATGTTGTAAAAGCAGGTTTCTTAAGCATCCAGTATAAACAGCTACTCACTTTACCTGACTTCAGCTGAAGGCGGATTTAAGCGCTTGCCCGAGTTATTTGCAAAGGTATTGCTTTTTGAAAGACAACAGGCACTGGGGCACAGGACAAACAGTAGAATCATAGGTTGGAAAAGACCCTTAAGATCATTGAGTCAAACCATAAACCTAACACTGCTAAGTCCACCACTGAACTGTGTCCCAAAACATATGTCTTTTAAATGCGTGTAGATGGTGACTCAGCCACTTCCCTGAGCAGCCTGTTCCAACGCGCAATAACCCTTTGCTGTGGTTTCACCCCAGCCAGCAGCCAGGACTATGCAGCCGCTGGTGCAGCTCTTTCCCTTCCCTCAGAAGGGCAGGGAGAAAGGGGAAAAGGAAGGGAAAGGAAAGGGGAAAAAACCCTGTGGGTTTTGATAAAGACAATTTAATAGGACAATAAAAAGGAAAATAGCAATAATAATGATGCAAGTCACTCTCACCACCTGGTAAATTGGTGAATTTACTGTCCCAAGCAGTGATCGTGATTCCTGCTCCCAGTCAGCTCCCATTTATATACCAAGCATGACATCTATGGTACAGAATATTCCATTGGTCATTCCCTTGCTCTGTCTGTGCTCCTTCTCAGCTTCCATGGGAAGCAGAGAAAAGACCTTCAATACTATAAATATCACCTAGCAACAACTACAACAATATGCATTATTGACATTCTGTTCCTACCAAATCTGAAACAGGGCTGTCACTAAAGAAAATTAACTCTATCCCTGCTGAAACAAGGACACCCTTTCAATGAAGAAGTTGTTCCTAATCTCCAACCTGAACCTCCCCTGGCACAACTTGAGGCCATTCCCTCTTGTCCCATCACCTGTTCCTTGGGAGAAGAGACCGACCCCCCCTGGCTACACCCTCCTTTCAGGGAGTTGGAGAGAGCGAGAAGGTCTCCCCTCAGCCCCCAGGCTGAACACCCCCAGCTCCCTCAGCCTCTCCTCACAAGACTTGTTCTCCAGACCCCTCACCAGCTCCGTTGCCCTTCTCTGGACACACTCCAGCCCCTCAATGTCTTTCTTGTCATGAGGGGCCCAAAACTGGACACAGTATTGGGCATAAACACCCCCACTCTTATTATACCAGGTACACAACACATTTGCAGCCTGTTAACTCCAAGTTAACTGCTGACATGCAAGGAAGCAGCAGGAGTAACTTACCAGTATAAATGTCTATTCTTGTGGCATCTGCATCCCTACAAAGCAATAAAAAGACAATCAGTATTCAAATCTCAAGTAGAAATGAAGCTAAAATCCAGGCACATGCAATAATTTCCAAAATGAACTGGTTGCACAGATCAAAGTCCACAAGTCAGTCTTGTGGACCGACTTGTCAGTCAACACTTACAGATAAGTTCAAAGACACATTGTTCTACTTTTTGCCCACTCAAACCCAAACTCCAGCACAGGACATTGCTGCCACACAACTAAACCTAGTTACAGCAAGCATCACTGGCTTCTTAAAAAAAGTCATATTAAGGGGGGCGGGGGGCTGGGGAAATCAAATAAGCACATACTTCTAAGCTCCCTCCTGTACGAAACAAGCAATACCTACATTTTTGCTGTCAAACTGCTTATGAAAAGTTTAGTAACTCCACATAAAACTCCATCCAAATACATTCAAGTTGTCATAGGAAATCGCGTCCTTACAAGATCATTTAAGTAAAACCCTTCATACACCGTGCATCCTCCTTTGTATTTGAAAAAGCAGCATACATAGCACTACTGTCCCCTTCTCAAAACCAATTTTTAATTTTTTTTTTCCCCCATGTAGAGCATCACGTACGCTTGGTTTGCTGATCAGAAGAGTGCAGTCGTAGTGCTGCAATAAAGCCCGACTTCCCAATGCCAAAGTCACTTTGTCTTGGCTGTATCTACAGCCAAGCACAGCTACCTCCTTCCCCAGTGGCCAACCTCTTTTGCCAGAGGAGGAATCAAGGCATTTAACAGAAAGCCATCCATTAATCTCAAAGATGCTACATTTAACTATTTTGTAGCAAAAGTGAAAACAGCAACAACGTACACACGGCTGATTCCCTACACAGAAATCTCTCAGTTTCAGCTCCTTGCACTATGAACTGCATAGTGTGACAATTCATGTTTGATAGAAAATTACCTCAAAATATTTCCATAATGCCACATCAGAATATTTTGTGACGCTCAGGAGGTAAATATGCAAGGCTTGAGACACAGCTATAGTCCAGATTCCCAAATGCAAACATGAGAAGTGTGGCCTTTAAACCTGTGATTTCCAAATACCAAGTCTCCTCTCCAGTGTCATATTGCTCTAACTGTTCTTGCTCTATTTTTCCAGCATCCCGCTTCTGATTTCACTTTCATCCTATCATCATGCTTGATACTGAAACAAGAATTATCTAAGTATCTTAAGAGTCCCAGCTCCAGTAATTACTATTTTACCAATTTATTTAAACAAAAAGGAAGACTTATTTTTTTCCTTAAATCTATCTTGTGTCTTCTAACCATTCCCTTCCAACATGAGTTGTTCTACGATTCAATCAAACTTACCTTTTCAGGAATAATACTTTTTTTTTCCCCCCAAGGGGGTAGATGTGACATTATAAGACCAAGGGAAATATTCATACAAAACTACAGCAAAGTCTTCTATTTTGTATTTTTTGTAAAGTCTACTAGAAGTGAAAATTGCTCAAGATCAACAAATAGACAAGCCAATTAAATCTTAACCGAATTTACCTTGGGAATTACGCAGTCTCGGAGACATACCTGGCATTATCTACAAGTTCAGCAAGGGCACCAAACAAGAACTCATGAGTAGTTCTGCAACGAAACACAGAATCAGAAGGGTTACTCTGACGCTTAAAAAGAGAGACCTTTAAATAAACCAGAATCTCAACCACATTTTAAACACATCCAATTGTATGTCTACAATACTAACATCTGCCACTGACAGCAGACTAGAAATGAGCGTTTTACTGTCTACCAGAGGGAGACTCACAGCGAACAGGCTGCCCCATGGAATCTGATTCAACAAATGACCATTCACTATGGTCTAAAAAACATCACATGGTAAACAGACACAACAGAGAAAAATCGTTGACCTAATGAACCAGCCTATGAACCAGTCAACAATTCATATAAATCCTTAATTATTCACCACATTGACAGGTCTCTTCATGGCAACTAAATGCTGTGTATATGTAAAACACAGATAAAAGCTTCCAGATCCTGGGAGACTTCCAACAGCTGCAAATGCTCCTAATCAAGAGAAAGGCAGTCTTCTGCCACCACTGTACCCCACCACCTTCCAAACTCAGTGCTAAAATCATCTAGCCAGCTGCCACTTCAGCACAATCTCAACAGCCATCTTTGGTTTCCAGCATCTTCACTGCCACCTTTTATAAGCAGGAGTCATTTGAAAGCGATTAGTTGCGTGCCTCAACCTTGAAAGAAGATACATGGTGAGAAAACTTTAAAGAGCTAATAAAATCATTACTATATATTGTCTGCCAACATTAACATAGTACATCCACTGAATGCCCAACTTGGTGACCTATCTCCAGCATCTAACACTTATTTCAAATGTAAACGAGCCACATGGACTCCAATATTAGCAGCAGCTGCAAGACCTGGAGAAACAGTTGCTGGAATTTGTTGCTACTCTAGGATGCTCGATGAAGAGATTGAATCCTCAGAAACTGTTTTTATCAGTATGTTTCAGTTTGCATGAAACATCTTCACATACAACCTGCTTTCACCACTACACAAAAAGGCCAACAAGTGATCAAAGAGAAATTGATACTTAATCATATTTTCAGCTTTCAAAGAACAGATACATAGGTACTTCTCACACAGAAAATATATAGCTGTCCATAACGCTAATAATCACAAAATGAACTTTCATATCCATCTTTAGTGACATCACATCTAACCCATCAACACAGCTCCAATCAGAGGGAAACCACATCAGCTTTCAAAGTTATCACTAGAACCATGAGAACAGAGATTTCCATTCTCAAGGAGACAGAAGGGAACTGCATTTTAAAGATTATCTTCCCAATCAAAAAGCTCCCACAGACGCTCAAACCTAGAGTTCTTTCCTTTGGGCAGGATTTCCTGTGCACAGATCTCAAGCGCTCCCTCGAATTTATGAGCACCTATTCAGCTCCACAGATCAACATCCCAGAAGTTTATTTAAGTACTAACCATGCTTCGTTAGCAACTTTTACTCTACAATTTAAAGAATGCTTCAAACTAAGGAAAAAGATGCAAAAAAAAGATACAAAGAGGGATTTCCAAAGAAAGATATTGGAACAAATAGCTGAACACATAGCTGCAGATGATAAGAACAGAGGCAAGAGAAAACACCATTTCCACATAGCCTGACACCATACTCAACTTGAGCATCTACCAAAACTGGAACCTCTTGTGCTGACACAGGCAAAGCTAAACCTTGCTACAAGCAAGCAAAATCCACTCCAGCTACTTATCACTAACAAAAACTTATATACGCTATAAATATCTTCTATTCAGTATATTAATCTCAACACACTCATCTTGTCAATATCTAATTAAAGTCACATGAAGTGCTTTAGCCTGATTCAATCAACTCAGTTTTAACAGAAATCATGCTCTTGCCTTACAGTCAAAAGTACCTGAAATACTCAACATCCAACTGGCAACAATTTTCCTCCACCTCCCAAAAAACCCTTGGGATTATTTTACCTGCATGTTTAAAAAACATGAGGTAAGCCACTGGCAAAATGGAGTCTATCAGAGCTTGCACATAACCTGAAAACTTTTAAGCATGAGCTAGATGGGCATCATCAGAGGCAACAGTAACCTCCATCAGACAGAGAACTTGAAATACAGCTACTAATGGTCACACAACTGATGACATGACATGTGAATGTGTTATCAAAATCTGTGGTCTCAGCAACAACTCATCCTGGCAGAAGCAGACTGGCTTGGACCTTCCTACAACCTCCTACTTTCATTTGAGACGGTTCCATGCAGGCTTGACAAGGGACAGAACAGGGAAATCCAATGCTGCCAATTTATTGAAATTTGGGTTACAAAGGGTTGAGTTAGATGACTCTGTAGAACATGATGAATTCCAAATATGTCTACAAACAACCATTTGGAATAAAATCCCAAGGGAAGAAAAGCTTATTTTGTGAGCAGTTCTTAGAGGATCACCCCTGGTTGAACTCAGCAGGACTCCTGATCCTGCATAGTCAGACAAGGACCTAATTACTAATGAAAGACCTAAGACTTCATTTTTGTTCTGAAGGAGGCCACATCTGGGAAAACGTTTGTCATCTGCATCGGGAACAAGAGTTCCTCTCAGTACTGCATTCCTTTTCAGGCGAGAACAGAAAACATGCACAAGAAGAAATGGGAGAGCTTGCAGGGTGGGAAGATGTTGGTCTGTAATTATTAGTATTCCTGAAGTCCAGCATCCAGTCATCTCAACATGTTTCTATTGAAGTGACCTTCTTCCACTCCAGCTGTATTCAACAGGACATTTCTAGTAACAGAAAAAACCCTCACATTCAATCACAAGCTAAATCCTACCTACTGTTAGAAGCCAATTTCAGCTGTTCAACTTTCAACAAATTCCTTCAATTTTGCATTACAAATATTCAAAATATGCAAAAACAAGTTGGTTGGGATCAGGTGTGGGTTTGTGATCATCTCAATGAATGGCTTCAGAGGTATCTTAAAAAAGAAGCTGATTTTCATTCTAGGATCTAAAAGAACTTCCACATAAAATCATAGAATCATTGGGTTGGAAGGGACATTTAAAGGTCATCCAGTCCAACCCCCCTGCCATGAGCAGGGACATCTTCAACTAGACCAGGCTGCTTACAGCCCTGTCCAACCTGACCCGGAATGTTTCCGGGGATGGGGAACTACCATCTCCCTGGGCAACTTGGGCCAGTGTTTTACCACCCTCATCATAAAAAAAAATTCTTCCTTATATCTAGCCTAAATCTACCCTCTTTTAGTTTAAAAACCTTACCCTCATCCTATCACTATAGGCCCTACCAGTAAGCCTGTCCCCAGTCAACGATTCATCAAGAAAAGCACAGTGGTGTTTTTATTAAAAAAAAAAATATGGCAACTGAAGTGATTCAGGTACATGCTGTGAAATTCACCATCAGACATGGCTGCATTAAGAAGCTATTGAAAACAGCTGCTGCAAGTCCTCAAGTTCAGGGACCAGATAAACGGGCTTCTGCTTTAAACATACTAAAACTTTTCCTAAAGAAAGCCTTAAAAAGGGAGGAAAAAAAATAAGTCATGGCTTCCTTCTGCACCTCAACAGCTAGATGGCTGACTTCTAACTGCCATTTAAAAACATTTCCATCTCCATAACTACGAGAACATCTTCAGCACTGAAATGAAATTTATCTGAGATGGTATTGTTTTCCTCAGCAAGATAGAACAGTCCAAAAGACAAGAGTCTCCATTATTAAAAGCCCTATGCTGTTCTTGCTTTAATTTTGGGGGGAGGGGGAGCTTTGCTCATTTTTTTCTTGTAGGAACAGGGAGCTGTTTCTTTGTTGTAGGTTCATTTGTGGTGTTTTGTTTGTCTTTTTCTTTGCTTTTAAAAATGATTTCTATTGTTTCCACTCCCATTCAAGCACTTCCCTAAGTGCTTGGCTTATACATCGATCCCCATAATCTCAAGAGGCTCTTCGCTCACGATGACAAAAATCCCTGGCTTTGCCTTGTTCATACACATCAGCTTTCAGCTCCTCCTAACAATTTTGTGATGCAGTTATGCATTGCAGGCATGTAGCACACTGGAAGTAGACCAGCAGCACTTGCAGAACAGAAACTATGGTGGCAACATGAAGTAGCTTTAACATTTAATAAATACTTCAGGGCAGCAACAACACATCAGCCTTTGCTGCAGCACAGGCATTATCTTCTTATGAAGACAGCCAGAGTTCTGGTATTCTGCAGGCAAACACAAGCTGCTGACAGAGCTCTACCATACTGTCTTCTAAGCTGTAAAAAAGTTTTCTGCAGCTGGACATGAGAATTTCACAAATCAGAGACAGCACCAGGAATGTGACTCAGTATTCTGCATCACCTTCAGGCACCAGACTGTTCAATCTACATGCAACCGCTGCCAGCCAAGCCACAGAATGCAGACCCAAGGGTGACACCAGGCTGCTACTAGGTTTCTTCTCCTGTGCAAAATCCATTACTTTCTTCATCCTGAAAAGAAATGGATCAATAATGCTCTTGGCACACGTGAGACTTGTCTTAGTTGCTCTTGCAGATGTATCTTGTGTTACCAACAAAACCAGTCAGATCTACTTTGAAATCAAGTCCCCTATATTTCTCTGCATGAGAAGTCTTTAGATTGATGCATACCACTGTGGTCCTCCACTCTTAAGCTTTCCTTCACACATTGAAAGAGGAAAGAAACAAAGATAAGCCTGCACTTTATTTCTTCTTCTATTGATGGTAAGAGTCAACTCTTCCACAAAATGCTGGAAGACAATTTTACACTGGTGATCAGCTGACGAAAATGATGAAATGCCAAGTGTGGTTCACGTTGTTCTTCCAGTATAGCTCAGCCAGAATAAGCTCTTTCTTTAAACTCTTCCGTACGTGGCACTACAAGGCTTATGTGCAACAGGCAGGTCTCAGATGGGTGCTCAACCCTGCTAAGCACCGTTTCCTGGTGGCGCCTCCCATTTCCTAGACACGCATTCAGGTAACCCAACTTAAAGAAGAACTTTGCCTCTTCTCAGGAGATCTTATTTTAGGGGACTCAGTGACATGCAAAAGCCACAGCAGCTCCAAAAAGCAGATCAGAAGAAAGTCATTTCTTGCTTCAAGTTTACCTGCACAAAATGTTCAGGCAGGAGTTCAAGCGACCAGCACAGGTGCTTCCCCGAAGAGGCATGGCAGCAGGGGTACGGCTGACCTAGGGGCTACACCCTCCCCGGTGAGCCCCTGCGGAGGTCCGGCCCCTCCACGCACCGTTATTCCTCGCGGACCGCAAAGCGGTCACAGCACAACGACAGCCCTACCCGGGCCTATCCGCCCGCCGCCGCCGGGGCTGGCCCACGAGGCGCGGGCCGGCGGCGCCTGGGGCCCCGGCCGGGCGCGCCCATACTCACCTGTCGCCCCGGGGCCCGGCCCAGACGGGGCAGACCTGGGGGGCAGCCCCGGGGGTCGCGGGCCGCGGCCCCACCCCGCCGCAGCCCTGTACTCACGAGTTGGTGTGCAGGTACTCGAAGGTGAGCTGGGCCCGGTTCAGGCTGCTGTAATTGGCCAAGGCCATGGCGGCGGCGGTCGGGCCCGGGCCGCCCTCCTCGTGCGCCGGCGGCCTCGAGGTCTCCCCACCCGCCGGTCACTGCCGCCGCCGGGAGGCCGGCGTCGCGTTCGGGACCCCCACCGGGCCCGGACCTAAGGCCGCGGCCGCCAGCTACCACTACCAGCTGCCCCGTTCGCCCACCGGCCCCGCTTTGTCTCCGCCGCGGCTGCGATCGCGCCCCTCCCCCCCCCCCCCCCGCCGCCCCCGCCCGCCCCCGCTCGGCCGGGCGGGGCCCAACCGCTCACCGCCCATTGGGCGGGCCGCGGCACGTGACCGGAGAGCCATGGCGCGGGCCTCTGCGGCTTCTCAGCAGCCGCGTGACGGGCGCGCTGGGCCGGCGAGAGGCGGGCGGGAGCGGAGGAGCGCGGCGCCCCGCCCCGCCCCGCCCCGCCCGCCCCCGAGACCCGCCCCGCCCCTTCCCCGGCGGCCGCGCGCCTCAGCGCCGCGGGAGCGGGAGCGACGGCGCGGTCTCCCCAGGGCGGCCCGGGCCGGAGTGGGGCGGCCGCCCGGAAGCGGGAACAGCGCCTAGCCCGCGCCTTCTGAGGAAACCCCACCGGAACAGCGGGGCCCGACCGCCGGCGAGGGCGGGGAGCTGCGCACCGCGGCCTGGCCCGGCGCCTCTCGGGCGGCTGCGGCGAGCGGGGCTCGGCGGGTCCAGCTGACGGTAAATCCCCGGCGCCGGGGCGGAGCGGAAGAAGCCTCCCTGTCCCCCGCAGTGGCGGGCGCGGCGGCCGCCTCGGGGGGAGCCCGCTCTGGAACCCGCCCGGTACGGGCGGCGGCGGCCCGAGGGGAGCGCGGACTCCAGCGGCTGTCGGCGCCGCGGCTGGCAGCGCCCGGGGACGGTGAGGCTACGGGAAGTCGTTACGGAAAAGCGGCTGAATGTGCCCGTACTATCAAATATATTAACAGAGGGTGTATAAGATCACAGATGTTCTTGCTTCGATCCCGTGCCTTTGATTCAGCCTGAGATGTGAAGGGACTGAGCGAAGCGGGGCTGTCCTTGTGTCCTGCGCACGCCTCGCCCCCCCCGAACCGCAGGCTGGGGCCTGAAACGTGCAAGCCAGGAATGCTGTGCCGAGCACTTTGCCCAGTGGAAAAACACCAAATTCTCCTTCTGAAATGGACTTTCAAACAGGACGGCTGCATCCCTGCATCTTGGGTAGTAAGAATCTGAACTAAAGATCAAAAACCTGAAGGAATTTAATCTGTGCAGAGACTGATATGTGTCTGAGCTATATGGTGAAAAGATAAATTTAATGATCCATTTATTGTGATTGGTGAATGGCTAAATTCCAAGCTTCATGTTTGAGTTATTTGCCTCTCATTTTGTTTGCCGTACCTCCTGGTCTGTGTTTTTGTGTGAATTGGCTCCCCAGTAAGCCAGAGCTGACAGGTCTGCAGCTTTGACCTGAGGACTTCACTTCCCAGCACAGGATTTAGTTCTGTTCATCCTCAGTTCAACCTGTTCAGATCTAAAGATTACTTCAAGCCAGCAAGTCGTGTCATTCCTGCTGACAGGGGTTGCTCTGTGTACGTGTGTATTCATCAGAAAGTCACTCCGTACGTGTGTGGAGTGACTCTTGAAGGCCGTACCTCTGAAAAGCTGTGTAGACCAGAACATCAAAGCTGCATGAAAGAATTAGGAAAATTACTTGCAACAACTGTGTTTAGGTGTCATTAAGTTTGACAGATTATAATGTATCTACTTGAGTCTTTTAAAGATTGCAGCTTCATCAATCTTTTCAGCTTTTATTTCATCATATTTTAGTCAGTATCAGATGTTCAAAAGCAATATAAATCCCATCAGTGTAAGGGCAAAGTAACAATCCAGATACGTGTTCCTAAGGAACATGAACCTGGACTTGTGCGTCTCGTCAACGCTCATTGGTACTCTGAGTATCTCCTCTTTTCCTAACAGGAGGTTTGTCTCATCATCTTACCTTTGGGGAGGAACCCAGTGTTCCTTTCCTGACACTGGAGAGGTTGACGGCATCAGCAGAGCGCTGCAGCACTCTGGGTCACCTTCCTGCTGCTCCTGTGGGATTTGACCTGCTAAGGGCTGGCTGGCTGATGCCAGTCCTTTCCTCTGGCCCTTGGGAGAAGATCAACACATTGCAGTTTGATTTTATTTGGCCAGTCCCAGGCAGGAAATGACTCTTTTCCATTTCACCATTTGATGGTGTTGAATTCCATGTCACCTTCATTTTCTTTGACAAAAGTGAAACAAAAATTTAATTCTTACACTTTCCATAGCCATTCTGAGGTAGGTTTCAGACATGTTTCTGACTTCTGCTCTTTGGTCTCTCTTGCCCAAGTCTGAAAGGATTATATCGTTATTCACTGGCCCTCTGAGCTGCCAGACATTATCCCAAGAAATAATGAAATGAATTTGCATTTTGCATAATAGCATTTGGATCACACCACAGCTCTATCTTGGCCACCGCAGAGCTAGTGTGGTGGGAACCTGTCAGCGGATGGAGAGATGAAATGCTCTTTTTGCCCGTCTGCTGTTGCTGCAAACGCTGAGTTCCTCAGTGCTTTTGAGATAGAAGTATTCCCACTGCAAATTCACATTTATCCTCTTTTCAGGCAACTGTTTTATCTTGGAAACTCCCTCTCCAAACTTTGTTTAAATAGTTCTAGGTGCCTTTGTTATACTGATGATGACGGGCGGCTTCCCTTTTTGTCCCATCCGCTACCAGCACTATTTCCCTAAGTTCCTGTTCAGCACCAGTGTCTCTGCAGCCGTCTTACGTGCACGGGCAGAACAAGTCTGCTTCTTTGGTGTCACAGGCAATACCCTCTCACCCGCAAGGGGCTCCTGTTGCCGTTGAAGGCAGCAGTTTGCTCTGATGCACGTAACTTTCCTGATAAATGACCTGTGGATTGGTGTTTTGTTCAGCCTGTAGATGTGGAGCTTGAGGCAAACTGTACTGCTCTTCTTTAACCTGTGTCAGTTTCTTACTCTGAAATAATCCCCAGAATCCCTTGTAAAATGAGTCTTTTGATTCAACACTGGTAAAATTTTGTGTTTCTAGGTTGGGGAGCGAGAGTTCATACGCAGTCCTGTATAGTGTTTGCTGTGTCCTTAGTCTGGCATAGTATTTTGCTAAGCGTCTTTCCACTGGAGTCTGGGCCATAGCCTGAGATCATTGAACAGTTTATTTAGGTAGCCCTTGTTCTGAAAATTGGAGATAATTGCTTCCAACACCTGTGTGGGCCCTGAATTCTTTATCTTTGTCTTCCCTAATTTTTGAGAAACTAGACTGCCAAGCCAGTAATTAATGGGTGAGTTGCCATAGGTGTGAGTGCTGTATTTTGCACCAGACAAGTGCCATGAGTGTAGCGAAGTGTCTTTTTCACACTCCAGTTAGGTTTCCTTACTTAACTGTTAGTGGCTTTGTGCTGTGTTTATGCATACAAAGAACTGTAAACCTTTGCATTATATAAATGAGATTTTTACTGTCAGAGTGAAATAATCAGTGCAGGCAATGGAAAGTAAATCTGAGAACATCACCAATAATCCTCAGGGACTTACTGGTCCTTGCTTTATTGTTCCTTTTTCTGCAAGCAAAAATAGCATTCAAAACTGTCTCTGGGTACAAGGTCCAAGGCTTGTGACAGAAGTTGCTGAAGTTCTTGGTCTGTGCTGTTTATCTACTGGGTGTTCACTTTTGAGATAGTTCTCTTAAGAAGTTTGGGTGCAGTTACAGGCCCTAGTAATGTAAGTGGTGTGGATCTCTTTTCCATTGCCCTGAATTTATAGAAGGAATTTCAAATCACCTTCCCTTAATGGGCTGTAAAATCATGGTGTTGGCTCGCAGCTTTTCGGTTCTTTCCTCTGTGTTGTGCCGCATGCTGGCTCTGCCATGTGATTCGCTCTGGTTATCTCCCTGTACAGAAAGGCAACTTCCTGCCATGAAATACACTACTCCCTCAAAACAGCATAAGGTATTTTTAAAGGACTGTGTCTGTGTCACTCAGAGAAGAGCCACATTATTCATCAAAACATTCTTCCTTTTCTTGGGCTTGAGTGAAGTCTCCAGGCCGACTCAATACAATACAAGAATACAAGCCATGAAGTCAAGAATTTAGAAAAAGGAAGTGTTTTCCCCTTGGCTTTTCCTAGTAAGGAGTTCTGCCTTGTGCAACTTGGGGTACACCTGTTTCTTATATCCATAGTCACTTCTGTCCATTATTCCATCATGTCCATCTCCATCATGTCCATCTCCATTTCATCATGTCCATCTCCATAATTCGTGTCAAGTAGCAGAGCAATTTGCTGACTAAATGCAAAGGAGTCATGAAGTGGGACCTCTCTTCATGGAAGTCTTTTTCTCCTATCTTGGGAAGCCTAAATCCTGCCTTTCTTCTCTCGGGAACAGTCATTTAATGAGCAGTCAGTGAGTCAGTCCTTACAAGACATGCAGACCAAGATGTTCAAATGCAAGTATCTAAACGTGCATGGGAGGCACTGGCATAAAGTTCAGAGACCTTTTCTGTAGTGCCAAGTGTCAGCCTCTTGCTTCTTTGTCTCAGGGAAAGTCACACCATGGATTTAAATTCATTACTTATTCTGACACTGGCTGTCAGAAGTCACTTTGTAAATGAGTTTGCAGGAGAATGGAAAGGGTAAGAATAGATGAGAGCAGGGAGACATCTTGTAGTGAGAACCAGGAAATTGTCAGCAGAATGGTGGATGGATCCTCCACTGCCAGTCAGGCTTCCCCTGTCATGATTTGATTAATGAACTAAGCAAAGAATGGAATTAGCAGACATGAAAAAACCATAAAATGTCAGTATAGCATTACCTTACCACCTCTGGCCTAAAACAAAGTACTCTCTGTCTTTGTGAGAATGACATGCAGAAGAGCCCATGAGTAGAAGGGGAGCAATGGTGGCATCTTAAAAGAATTTAGCTGACAAATTTGGAAGAGTTACAAATGGCATGAACTGATCATTTGTCACAGGTTGGATGGTTTTCCACAGGGATGCTGAATAGGACCCAAGCCTGGACACTTCCTTCTTTCTCAGCTGTGATTGCATGACAGTTTTAGTGTCTTCTACCAACATGAGAAGGTGTGCAGGTTCCTTAACAAGGTGACTAACTAGCAGATTATTTTTTTTTCATGAGTAAATAGGTTTCCCTATTCCCTAGGTCTCATTATTTGAAAAGTGTGGACCTGTGGGGTTTGTCTCAGTTCAGATGGATGTGCCTAATATGGGCAACTTGAGTAATTTCAGTCTGGCAAACTTGCAAGCAAACAAAAACATGATTTTGTAGTGAAAAGCTTATAGAAATCTCATGTGTGGGTGCCTCTTAGAGTTAGCATCCGAGCAGATTGAGCTGTGATATGAGTGAAGAGATGAACAGGTGTATGATCACATTGGTACAGAACACGCTTAAGGAATGCTAGGGAGGAAGCAAGGCTCTACAGTTTCTTCCCATTAAAACATCTCTCAGTGATGAGTGGCAATAGATAACTGCTCCTCTAGTGTGTGCTGTGAATGCTACCATGTGTTAAACATCATTTGTCATCTCTGAAGGTGATCATCTTCCCTAACTTTAGATGTAGACAGGTACAAGGTACACCAGAACCCCGGACTGCTTTTCTGCATTCAGCAGACCATAGCAAAAACCTGTATGTTAGTACACAGCTCCAGAGACTGTCCCTAGCCTGAGCAGGGACTGTCAGGAAGCCTAGAGGTTCTCAGGAGGTAAAAACAAGTGAAGCTGCGCAGCAATGACGTTTTTTGTTTTTGCAACTTCACCATCAAGTTATTTGTTCTTGTCACTCAGATCTTTCATCCAGACATGGTTATTTTCATTAAGAGAAAGCAACTCAGGAAAGGTTTAGTCAGTATAGTTGGATCATGTCATTGATGATTTGACCGGTCTTCAGCAATCCTGTAATCCCATCAGTGTCCATTTTGGAGGATGTGTGGAGATGTCACCGTGCTTGTTCAGTCCATCCTGAGCTCCCCTTCTTCAGGGGGCCTGGCTTTGCCCTGTGCTAGTGATCTGGATAGTACATATTCTTTTCTTCTATAAGCCTAGATATTTTAAAAAGCCAAAGACTTTTGCTCTGTAAAGGTGGCTTTGCCTGTGTGCCTCTACTTCTCCCTCCCCATCTAACCTAACAAGAGCAAAGTATCCCTAGGCTCACAAGGAGTATGGTAGTGGCACGTTTGCTACAGGCATGTGGGATGGTGGGAAAGCCAATGAAAAAAGACTGTCTCCAGCCTGTGCTGAAAGTTAGCTTAGATGCTGCAGCAGCCATAGCAGCACTTGAAACGTAGGAAAATGCCAGCAATAATGACAGTAGTGTAAAGTTGCAGGCAGATGGCTGGCCCTCTCCTGAAATTAAATGAAGGAGTGACTGCCAGGTCCTGAGGAGAGTAGAGAGGCTAAAGGGAGGCCAGCCCTCATCCAGGGCTGAGCAAACAGAGCAAGAAACAACCAGACAAAGGGGTGAGAGGTAGTGTCAGCCCTGCCCTGGACAGAGAGTGCCTAAGGGTAGCAGTGCCTGACTGGGATCACTCACCAAGGCTGTAATTACTGAATAAGGGTGCAAAATCAGAAAAACTTGAGCCTACAGGGGGGCAGGTGGGAGAGGGAAAGAACTGGGGTGGGTTGGTCATATGGCAGGGGGAAATGGGGGCAAAATAGAGGGCAAAGCAACGCATGTGGTTGGGGCTGTTCAGGGCCAGGATGCGCATTAGATGGGATGCAGTCAGGAACAGGACAGTCAGTCGGCTGTGGCTGGGTGGGTGGGTTTGCCTGGCTGCTGCAGCCAGGAGGATGGGATGCGGCTCCCAGCACCACTGAACAAGAGACCGCTGAGAGTGTCTGCAGTAAGCGTGGCTCATACTAGCATCTCAGTTCATCTGAATCTCAGAAAAGACCTTCTAAGGAATCTCATTTGTGTCTACATCCATCTGCAGAGTCCTCAATACAAAAGGACTGGAGGAAGGAGGAATGTCAAAAAGTGCTCCCTCTTCCCACCTCCTGGGAAGAGCTGCCAGCAGGCCCTTCCCCAAGCTGCTGCTGGCAGTGTCAATTTGAATTCAAGGAAATACATCTCACAGACCCCACCACAGACACCTGCAGCACACCCAGACATTTGGCTCAAACTGGGAGGTGACCCTAGCCAGGAGGACCTCCACCATTTCCAGGCAGCAGGGACTCATGCCACTGGACCTGTCAGCGCACCTCAGTGCCACCAGAAGCCATCCCAACTCCAAACCCTACATGGGGAAGCTGCCTGAAAAATGAGGGAAAACTTTTGCGTCAGGAGTGACTCAGGGCTCTGGTATATCGTGTTCTCAAATATTTATTTGAGTGTTCTTATAAATGTTTTATTTCAAGAAAAATATTGTAATTGGCCAATATTCCACAGAATCTAAATATTTTGCTCTAAGACAGTACTTCCTTCCCCTGCTCGCAGAGGTTTGGTTCTTTGCTGATTACATGGTTGAAGCTCTGGGCATGACAAGGGCTTCCCCCCCAGTCTGCCATCTGTTTACATGTGACTAAGGCCTTAATCCAACCACTGTCATAGCAAGAGCGAGAAAAGGCAATTTATCCTTGGTTAATTCTGAAAAAGAGCTTTTCATCTGACATCTGACTTTTCCACTGAGAAAAGGAAGATGGGAAGAGTGCACATGGGAAGAGGATGGGACAATTTCAGGGCAAAAGCTGAGCCTCCCTGTCCCACCTGCGCTCTCTGTGCAGGACAGGGAGCATTTGCTGGGAAGGAGGTGCCCTTTCAAGAGAGGCCACACAATCTCGGAGCTCACGCAGCACAAGGAGCCCACAGAGTGGTGGGGAGCAGGCAGTGGACTATGTGCCATGCCTGGGGCTCTTGGGTTTCTCCAAAGCTGAACAGCCTGTGGAGGGGTTTCCTTTCCTCTGGTTTGGCAAAGGTGTTGCCAGTTTTATAATGCTGACTGTAGTATAGACTTGGATCCATTGTATGCTCTTGGTGAATGTTGCTGACGTCCTTCACCATTCTGCTAGGTTCGCTTTACCATGTGTGCCTGGGGCCAGGGAATATCTTAACAGATACTAAGAGAAGAGAAAGAAGCTTGTAACAAAAACTTGTTGATTTGCAGGATGGCAAAGGCATGTATGTTTGTAAGAATGAAAGGTAAACACTGTGAGTGGATCAGGAGAAGCTGCACTTTGTCACAGCTGGTTTCTGTGTCCTGCTGGAGTGGGGACAGGAAGGAATGGGGCACATTTTGGGTGGCTGGCAGAGCAGCTTCCTTGAGGGACCAGACACAGCATGAGGGGCCTCCAAATGTATGCACAACTTGTGAGAAGTGTCTGAGTTTTGAAAGTGTATTGTAAGATTTCTGCATGTGCCATCACACCAATGAGCAGAGAGAAGAAATTGTGTCGTGGTAGGCAATAGCTGTCAGTCAGATATTTTTGGCTGGGTTATAGAGTGCATGTTGCTGTGAAACACGGCTGGTGTTCAAGAGGTGTCCGTAGGGATGTCAGGATAGCAAAACTCCTCAGGAGAGAGCAAACTGCAGCATTCAAAACTATTTTTCCCAGTGGCTTTTACAGGTAGAACTGGAAATATGCCTAGGAAAAGTCCAACACCTTGGAGGGTGCTGTGAGGCATCTGATGCTGGGAAGGCTGGTGTTCCTGCAGGGTGGTTCATCACTCCTCTGCCCAGTACTGGAGAAACCCTTCTTGCTCCTTTGCTTCTTCGCTAGAAAATAAATTTTTAAATTGCTTCAAAGTCACCTCCAGTAACTTCTTTAAAGGAAATCTATTGTAGTCTTTGTTGCAGATATCAGTCTCTGCCCTTACTAAGGCTCTCGCTACTGGGTTTTCAGAAGGTGATGGTGGCAGAGGTGGGAAGCCAGAGACTGCGGAGCACCTCAAACAGAAGGCAGATGCTTTTCTGTCCCCATGGTATGGTGAAAAAGGACAGAGAAGCAGTAGGGTGGTGGCTGAAGCAGAAGGAGGGTGAAGAGCCTCTGAGACACAGAAGATACCAACTCAAGAGCAGGAAGGTCAGGGTGTCCTGCCAGGATGGTGTCCAAGCCCCTGCAGCACAGCCAGACTCAGGGCCGCTGGCTACGCTCTGCAGCCAATGTCCATGTCACTGGCTCAGCCGGAGTGCACACATGGCTGTGGGGGCACTGGCAGCTGGGTGCAGCGACGCCTGGTATAGTCACAGTGAAGAACTCGGGTGCTCATCTGCATCTGAGTTGTTTGCAGCCTGGGTAACTGAAGCAGGATCTGCTGTTGGACTGGGGTGCAATGGTCAGTGTAACAAGGAGTACAGTGCTGGTTTGTGACCTAGAGCTGCAGATGACCCCAATTTAGTGACTGAAGTTGGGACTTAGAAGAATGACCTCCAGAAAAGGAAAGAGTAGGAAAGCACATCACAGGGAGCCAGCAGAGCAACATGGGGTGCTTGTGGGAGCATTTGCTGTGGGAGAAGGACCTGTTTGTACTGGCGTTGCAATGGATGAATTAATCTTCCATCTCCAAAGTGAGTTTGAGACCACATATGAAGTGCTGAAAGGTGTGCTAGCAATCTTTTTGTGTGTGGACAGGGCATTTTAATGTGACATAGCTCAGCTTGCCTGCAGCAGACTAGACATACCGACAAGGATTAAGAGTCCAGTGCAAGACTTGGCAGAGTCACAGCTGGGCAGGGAAGGCTCCTGACTGGGCGGCTGTTCGGCTTTTTCTTATATAAGCTGTCTAGACCAGACAAGAAGAAATGATGCCAAACCTGGCATAAGACTATCACTCCCTGCACAGATGGTATCCGACCTACAGCTTTCATATTTGAGCTTGTGCAAAGCAAGGGGGGGAACAGCAGAAGGATGTTAGTAGCCCAGCCAGCTGTGCATCAAGAAAAGTCTATGAACAACTATAAAAATAATGGAAAAGAACAGTAACTAGTGAGATTTATTACAACTAGGAAAACATTTGATGTTTTGCACACAGAAGGTACAGCGTTTGCCAAGAAATATCTCCTCACAGTGCACCTGCAAGACTCAGGTAGTGCAAGAGGACACAGCACCAAGCTACGGGAGAGGGGAAGGATGATCCTGGAAAGGAGTAGCCCTGAAGAGCACGCGCACACTCAGAAATATTTCGCTAAGTTCTCTTAATTCCTTGTGACTGTCCCAGTGGACAATCAAGTAAATATAAGGAGAAAATATGATCAGGAAGGAGCCTGGTCTTGAAATAGTTCACATGGCAAATGAGACAGAAGAGCCTGAAGCAAGCAGAGCCGTCACCATCCTCTTGGTCCATAAGGGCCTGGCAGTCCTGGAGCATGGGTCAGCTATCACCGACAGGCAGGCTGAGGGAAGCCTGGAGATGTGACACACAGCCAGGCCTTGCACCGAGTGGCAGGACATGACCCACTGGGTGCAGCACACCCAACAACCCTCTGCCAGCACATGATTTGGCTCATTAACAAATACTGGGACAGGTCTTATAGATTTTCCATAACGTTACAGCTTCTAGATTTCTTGCAGCAATGTGGCAATGGTGCCTGTGATGCTGTTTCCGTGCTGCCAGGGGCCCACGAGAGAGCAGCCACTGAGCCACAAGGTCCTGCAGCCCCTCTGGGGCTGTTCACAGGGGCAGGTTTGTCCCCAACTCCCCATCCTGGAGGAGAAGCTGTGCCCCTTGTTGGGCTTCTTGCAGCCTGCCTGCCAGAGTGGGTTGAGCAGGACCTCTGGGGTGGCCCTGGGCTTGGTGCTGTGTGTTCCTCCACACAGGCAGTTTTGCTGCTTTGGGACAAGTGGACTGTTTGCCTTGGAATGAGGCTGCGGAGAGGACTTGGGGAGGCCACAGCGTTTGGCCATCTCTGCCCAGAACTGTTTGGCCTTGCTTGTGGCACAGTGATGCCACTTCTGCGTTTTTCCTCTAGTCCTGGTAACCCTGAGGACCTTCCCTGGACCCATCCCTGCAAGAAGAGTTGTCCTGTTCTCAACACACAGCTTGTAAATGAAGCCAGTTTTTGGGGCAGTCTGAAAAACTGATTCCTTGGCTACCCCTCAGCATCCCAATGGCCAAAACCCTTAGCTGACTGGCAAAGTCCTCAGAGATGCAGGTGGCTGCTGTGAGGTCTTCTGGAAAGCCCCTGGAAGGGCTGGCATGTTTAGGGGTATCTGGAGCCTGAGTTTTAGGGGTGAGTTACCAGGAGTGGCATCTTTCCTGAACCCCTGTCCTTTTTCCAAACCCTTCCTTTATTGGCCACAGTAGATGTCGGCATTGTGATTTGTGGGCTCTAGAGGTGTCCCAAAAAGGGAAAAAATAGCTGTGTTCACTCAGTGTGACAAAGAAATTGAAAGGCGGGGGGAGGGGGGAGCTGCTGGGGAGGGACAGGTCACTTCTTAGGAATGTCCTGCCTTTCGAAATACTGAAGTAACCTCCATCCCCATCACACACAGCCAGGGCCTCATGCAAGCTCCCAGAGCTGAGGCCGGGCTGGAGCCTCCCTCCGGTCTGAAAGCACTGAGATCTTTCTCTCCAGCTCCCAAGTGGGGCTTTTGAGATGGCCAGGAGCTATGTTCTCCCTGGGGCTTGGTTCCCACAGCTGCTCTAGGTGCAAAGCACAGCAGGGTAAGACCCTGTGGGTCAGTGCTCTTGCACTTTGGGAGGGAGGAAGGAGGAAAAGCAGACAAGTGACGTTTGGGGGTCTGGGCAGGCTGGAGGGGATGCTCTGCATCCCAGCAGTGATGGCTGTGCAGGATTGCAGCTCTGTGGTGAGTTCAGGTGCCAGTGCTGCAGGGTGAGGCCACAGAGTGCCCCTGCGGGCACCCAGCAGTGGCAGCTGTGCAGCCAGGACACACATGCTGCCGTGGGCAGGCACCTCTGGAAATGCCAACATACAGGAGGCAAAGGAGGTGCGCAGTCTTCCTCACAGGCTGGCAGCCCTGTCAGCACCAGAGATGCTGACCAAAGACCTGACACTTCTCAAGCACTGCAGCCCCCCAGGCCCACTGCCAGGGAGTAGGCTGCAGCCTTGGGGCTGTGTCCTGAGCAGATGGCAGCTCTGCTCCAGTCTCTGCCTCTGAGCTCCCTCTTCTCCCAGCAGACATGGTGTCCTGTGCAGGGTGCTTTGCAATGCTGCGGTCCACCCCTAGGCTACTGGGCTCCTGCAGTGCTGGAAGCTGACCATGTTTCCTTCTCCTCTCCTTCCTGGGGGCACGGGCAAGGTGGATTTGTGGCCAAGAGGTCCCCAGGGAGGAGCAGGCAGTGCCAGAGGCACTGCAGCAGGAGCAGATCCAGGCTCCCATGGTAGGTGTGGTGCCGCAGGACAGACCCTGGCAGGGGTGTCCGTGATCCTCCTGGACCCTTTGCTGGCTCCTTTGGCAAGGCAGGAAGCGGGACAGGCTGTGCTTGCTTCACAGGATCCCTGGGGGACTCTGCATAGAACAAGGGCCAAAGGTGAGCAGAGGGAAAAATACAGGCAATGGATTCACTCATTGGGGTTTAACTCCTGCTAGCCAAGGCTGTGGCAGGGCAGAGCTCACTGCCTTGATGCTGTAGCCCCACAGCAGGATGTGAGCTGGACTAGAATCATAGAACGGTTTGGGTTGGAAGGGACCTTAAAGACCACCCAGTGCCACCCCCTGCCCTGGGCAGGGACACCTCCTGCCAGACCAGGTTGCTCAAAGCCACATCCAACCTGGCCTTGAACCCCTCCAGGGATGGGGCAGCCACAGCTTCTCTGGGCAGCCTGGGCCAGGCTCTCACCACCCTCACAGCAAAGAATTTCTTCCCCAGATCTCATCTCAATCTCCCCTCTGTCAGTGTCAAAGCCTTCCCCCTCCTCCTAGGGCTCCCCTCCCTGACCAAGAGTCCCCCCCCATCTTTCCTGGAGCCCCTTGAGGGACTGGAAGGGGCTCTTCAGGTCTCCCTGGAGCCTTCTCTTCTCCAGGCTGAACCCCCCCAACTCTCTCAGCCTGTCCTCACAGCAGAGGGGCTCCAGCCCTCCCAGCATCTCCGTGGCCTCTTTTGGCCCCGCTCCAACAGCTCCATGTCCTTCTGCTGTTGGTGGCCCCAGAGCTGGAGGCAGCACTGGGGGGTGTCTCCCCAGAACAGAGCAGAGGGGTAGAATCCCCCCGCCTCTCCCTGCTGGCCACGCTGCTGGTGGTGTGGGGGGGTTCTGGGCTGCCAGCGCATGGGTGGGCACGGCGCCGGCAGACAGGGTGCACTGGCTGACCCAGTGTATGCATATGTAGCGCAGAATCCTCCCTCCGCAAGAGGCTCCTGGCAAGGAGTGTGGGTGTGAGCCCCGTGCAGGCTGAGCTCCCCGAGCACTTGCCAGCCCTGACTCCTGTTTGCAGTCTGGCACCAGTGCAGAGTCAGGCCCCAGCACAGTGAGATGTGTGACATGCAGCGATGCTCAGCACGCCCTCACTCTGCAGCATCGGCAGCCGCCTGCTGCGGATGCCCGACCTTAGGCTGGGGTGCCCACACCTCCACGGGCAGCATGAGCAGACAGACCAGAGCCTGGTGACAGATGGAGAAACCTGCCCATTCTCTTCCTTGTGTGCAGGTAGAGAGATGCAACAGACATCCAGCCCTGGAGAGTCACATTTGGGGCAAATTGCTTCTAACTCATAGAGAAGTGGTGCATGCTTTCTGCATGCTGTCTTCCATGTGTGCCAGCCAGGCGTGACAACTGGAGTCCTCAGTGCCCACAATAGCATTGCTGATCCTCAGGCAGTGTGTTGCTGCAGAAGTGGGACCTTCCTTGTCACATGGCTCCTTTCCATCCCAGGTGATGCAGCTCCCCCAGGGCAGGCAGGAGGCTGCCCAGTGCCTGTGCCAGCAGCCGGATGTGAGGAATCCATCACACCTGATCCTTCCCTGGCTCCTAGAAGGATGTGAGTCACGCCCGAGAAAGAGGGACACATGCTTAGACACGAGTGCCCTGTCCTAAGTAAATGGCAGCAGTTCACCAGTTGTGTGCAGGAGGGTGGTCCCTGGCTGCAGCAGGGCTGCCATGCTGCCACTTTTTCCCACCTCCAGCTGTACTGCTTGTCCCGCTGCTTCACGGACACCCTCACATGCATCTCCCCTGGCCACCCACCCTGCCCTGCCCGTCCTCCATCCACCCCCCAGGGGAAGAGCTGGGGGCAGCCCTTCACCCGTCCATTGTCCTGCCACATCTCTGTGGGGTGCACCCACCCCCCAGGTCCTGCCACTTGCCCATGGGGGGACATCCCTACATCCACCCCCAGGTCCTGCTGCTCTGGCCTGTCTTCATGCCAGGCTACATGGTGCCCAGGAACCTGCTGTCTGGGAAGATTTTGGCACATCCTCACACCCAAGGTGCAATCCCCAGGAGGGAGAGGAGGACGAGGAGGCACAGAGAGCCCTGCTGCTCCCACAGCCCCAGGGAGTCGGAGAAGCTTCTCTCCTGCCCAGGAGCTGAACACCGCCAGGACCCTCTGCCATGGGGTGCCCTGGGAAGCAGGTCTGAGAGCCCCAAAACTCTGCCAGCATGATGTCACTGTTTATAATAGCACCGTGCTCTGTGGGAGCTGCCCTGCACAGAGAGGAGTGGCAGTGTCAGGCTACACGTGTGCTTGACATGGGCAAACAGCATGGTACAGTGAAGCCAAGAGCTATCCTCCTCCTCCCTGAGCACCTCCGGCTGCTTTTGTCAGCCAGGGGTGGGTGCCTGGTCCAAGCATCCCCCTGCGGTAGCAGGTTCCCCCTCCCTGGCTTTCTCTGGGAGATGGAGCCAGCAAGATTTGTGACCCTGGGAGTGGTCACAATGTGTTGGGTGTGGGGAGAGCAGGAGTGACACAAGTCTGTGGGTGTCAGATGTTCCCAGGGGAGGAGGGATGAGTCTGGGAAAGCTCCTGCATGCTGCTGAAGCAGGTGGAAGGAGGGAGAAGAAAGAGGTCCTTGGACCTTCCTCTCCCTGCTGCCAGGCTCCAGCAGCCTGTGTGGTCCTGTGCTGCCTGCAGGTCTGCGTTGCCAGGGCGGCACTGGCAGGACAGCAGGGTAACGCCTGCCCCTGTACTTCTCTCTGCTGCCATGCCCAGGGGAAA
This sequence comes from Numenius arquata, assembly GCF_964106895.1. Taxonomy (NCBI): domain Eukaryota; kingdom Metazoa; phylum Chordata; class Aves; order Charadriiformes; family Scolopacidae; genus Numenius; species Numenius arquata. Next base: position 17,383,225 of record NC_133591.1, read on the forward strand.
GGCCACAAGCTTGAAAGAGACTGAATTATCCTTGCCTGGCATTTCAGCCAGGTCTCTACCCTGTCCTGCATCATCTCACCCTCGAGTCAGGCAGGTTTCCCAGCCCCTGGGCCAGACCACTCCCAGACAGCACAATAAAATTCCATCGCTGCTATTTAACATAAAATTTAGCATGTACAAAGGGAACCTAAAGGACGCACTTTTCCTCTGGCTGGGGGACTGCCCCCCTGCACTGCCCAGACCCCTGCTCCCTGGCAGGTTTGTCCCATCTGCTGGGCAATCTGCCCGCCTGCACCAGCACACAACAGCCACCCTGTGATTTCTGCAATGCATGAGATCACACCCTCACCTGCCTGGTGCTGAAATGCTGGGAAGCAGTCCATGGCCCTCCATGCTCTTCCAAGAGCCAGGCCTGAAGCTGGAGCCCCTGTGCTCCCCAAGGGGTTTGCGAATCTCTCCTTGCTCCACTTTCACAGAAATAAGAAGGTCTGCTTCTCTGAGGCTGCATTCGGCTGGATGCGTGCACCACCTCAATGCCCTGGGGAGCCCCGGGGGGATGCTGCCTGGAGCTGAGCAGGACTGTGGGCTCCCTGCCACGCTGGCCCTTTGCAGCGGGTCTGTGAGGATGTGGCCGGGTTATTACCTGGAGTGAATGAAACCAGGAGAGGTGCAGACCTGCAGGAGAAAAGGCAGGATAAATACCACTGCACGTGCTGAGAGCTGTGCATCCAAGGCTGCTTTATCAGCACAGCTCAGTGTGCTCTTGCAGCTGGGTGCTCTGTGCAGGAAGCCCAGCATCAATGCTGCCAGCCATGCACTGGTATCCCAGTGCCATGGCCCCAATGCTGCTGCTGGCAGAGGAGCTGGGGAACAAACCAGTTGCCCCCATTCACAGAATCACAGAATCACATGGGGTTGGAAGGGACCTCTGGAGATCATCTAGTCCAACCCCCCTGCCAGAGCAGGTCCACCACTCCAGCTCAAGGTTGCCAGTGGGGTCACCCACACACCCCGAAGGCAGGAGAGCTGCTGTCAGCTGTGCTGCCTGTGAGTCGGAGCTGGCTGTGCACCCGGTGCCTGCTCCCAGGCACAACACACAAGGGGCTCTCCAGTGAGCAGAGCTGCAGGCGGTGGAGAACCCTGTGTGGCACACGGGACAGCCCAACAGCACAGGGCTCATCCAGCAAGTGAAAATCATGTCGCTTCTGAGGCTGGCAGAGGGATAGGAAGGACCTGTTGGGTGGCATAGTGCTTAGAGGGGATGGCTTTAGCACAGCTCCTCGGGAAGGGGCCATCATGCTCCAGTGAAGCCCGATGCCACTCAGGGCAGGAGAGTGGAGAGCTGCCAGGGACCTGAAGGGAGCAGGGAGCAGAGGGTTCTGAGATGCCAGCCCAGCTGGAGACTCACACTGCCAAACAGGCCTAGAGTGGGACGTCTGAACCAACAACACTCCCGGCATGGAAACTGCTGGGCCCTCTAGGCACCTCCACCACACCCCATTTTTCTGGCCTGTAGTGGTGGGTCTTCCCCTGTGGCAGAGGAGGCTGTAGTCCTGCTCCATCCCATGCACCTCCACAGAGAGCTGGAAACTCCCAAAGGAGCAGTGGACTGGGTCTTAGTGACCTGCTCAGGGCAAGGCCTTTGGGCTCTGGGCTGCCAGACAGGGACCTCTCCCCTTCTCCCAGGAGCTGGGAGCAGGTGCTCTGCATAGCCCACAGCAACTCCAAGCAATCGCAGGAGCAGGCCAGGGGTCCTCTCCATAGAGTACTTCTGGCCTTTGCCCAGAACAAGACTGTGCCCCACCAACTCTGTCATCTGCTGGCTGCAGCCTCACAGGTGGGGAGCTCGTGAACTCCATGGGACACTCCCTCCACCCCAACACCCAGGCTTAGCCATCCTTCTGGCACTGCCATCTGAGACATGACAGGAGCCTGGAGGGATATATACCTCCCTAAACCCCTATGTCCCCCGTTGCTCATACCCCTGGGTGGGAGACAGCCCCTCTGGCAGTGGTACAGGAGTATTTATACCCTGTCCTGGGGCAGCAGAAGTCGGACTGAGAGAGGTATGGGCCACACCAGACTCCTATGGGACGTTGCAGGGCCAGGAAGGGCTGAGGACACCACAAGCAGCTTCTGAGTGTGAGCAAGCACTGGGACCATATGGGGCCACACACCCATGTCCTCAGGAAGCCTTTATGGGGTGGGAGGCTCTGGTGGTGCCCTGGGAATTAATCTTGCAGAGGTGTCAGGAAGAGGGTGTAATGAGCCCCCCAGAGTGTTCAGGGGTGTCCCCCACAGTATGACCTCCCCTCGGGCGCGGTGGGGAAAGGGCCCTGTGCCGGAGGTGCTGGGCAACCCTCCACCCCGCACCGCACAAGCTGGAGCTGCAGCAGCTTCTCCCGCGGGCGGGAGCGGCCCCCGCCCCGGGCAGGGAGAGGTTGGGGGGGGGGTCCCTGGACGAGGCCGGTCCGAGGGGGGAAGAGGGGGGCGGCCTCTCCCACCCGCACCCCTCTGCGGCAGCGGGAAGGGCGGGGGGCGCAGGGGGGCTCTGCAGGCAGCGCTACACCCACGCTCGGGGGCTGCTGAAAGCTGCCGCGAAGGGCGGCGCCGGGACGGCCCCGCGGGGGAGCGTCCGGGTGCACCGTGGCCGCTCAAGGGGGCCAGGCCCGAGCTCCACGGCGCGGGCGGGCGGGCCTCCTGCGGCGGCTCCCCGCGGGGCGGGAGGGAGCCGGGCGCCCGGAGCCCGCGGCGCGGCGGCTGGGCTGGGCTCCGCGGGGCCGGGGCCGGACCGGGCACCGGGACCCCCTCTCGTGCCGCCTCGCGCGGGGGTGGGCGGGGTGGGGCCGGACCGCCCCGCCCGGCGCGAAGAGCCAATGACGGCGGCGGCGGGCGCGGGGGTGGGCGGGGCCGGGCGGCGGGAATCGGCGGGCGGCCGCGGCGCTGCGGGAGCTGGGACGGAGCGGGGGTCGAGCCGAGCCTGAGCGCGGGGACGCTCTGCCCCGGTCGTCTTTTGTTGTCTGAGTTCCCGCTGGCGGCGGCAGCGGGCTCCGGCCCCGGCGGGGCGGGCGGGATGTCCCAGGAGAATCTCCTCGGCATGGATGAGGGAGCGCTGCGGAAGCTGGTGAGTTCCCGCGGCGGGTTGGGCCGGGGCACGGAGTGCGCTGCCCGCAGCCGTTGCTCGCTGGTGGCGGCTCCTGGGGGGAGCAGGTCGGCGTGTGCCCGGTGGTGCCCCGGCTCCTTGCGCCCCGCCGAGGGCGGGGAGGTGGCGGCTCTCTGAGGCGCAGGCAGCCTGGCGACTTCTAGGCGCTGAGCGTGGGCCTGCCCGCACCTCCCTCCGCAGGCGGTGGGCCTGCCGCAGCCCCTCAGCTCGGGGAGTGAGCGGGGCCGCTGGCAAGGAGCTGTTGCGGTGCTTGGGGGCTGCCGGGTAGCAGCACCTCAGGGGCCCGAGCTGGCCTGGGTCGGCACAAGCCCTTGTCCTGCCTCAGTGACTCCAGAGACTCTGGCCCCGCTGCTTTGGCCACACTTGGCCCTTTGTGCTTAGGCTGTAGTGTCTGTCCCTTGACTCTATCTCTTTGGCTCCTGCCCGAGATGTGTACTGCCGCCGGACCTGCTCGCTGCTCTCCTGGTGCCGGCCACCATTTGGCCTGAGTCTCTGCTCCGGTGTGGCCTGGGGCTGGCTTGGTGCCAGGGGCTGCTCCCCAGACCCTGTGCCCGCACAGATGGGCATCCCCTCCTTTGTCCGAGTCACTTCCCTGCTCTGTTTGTTCCCCTGGGAACCAGAGGCGGAGGTGAGCCTTGGCCTTGTCGCGGATGAGCGCCTGGGTGTCCCAAAGGTTGAACTCTGGGTGTCAGGCTCTGACATGCTTGGCCAGGGCTGTTTTGGTGGGAAGCCCTACAAAAGTTCTACCTGACTATGGGCAGTCCCACCACCTCCCCTCCAGCCCTGGGGCACCACGAGCTTGGGGCTGGGGTTTGCTGGGTGCTCCAGGAGCTGAGCACAGAGTGGACCGGGCTAGCACTGGGGAATGGTTACAGCAGGAAGCTGAGTCAGCTGGGAAGGCATGTGTGCGTGACTAGGAAAGAGTCGGGGTGCCACGGCACCAGTGGGAAGCGGGAGCTGCGCTCTGCTGTGGGCAGGGGGTTGGCATGGGGCCCAGAGCCAGAGCCTCTTGATGTGCTATCCTTGGCCTGCTCTGGGTGACAACGCATAGACCTGCCTGTTGCTCCTGCACTGAGGAGCCCACTGGTCTTCATGGGATGGCGTCGAGGCCAACAAGGGGCCCTGGAGGTGTGGGGATGGGTGGTCTGGGTTTCTCCCCATCCCCCCAGTGCTCCAGCTCTGCCATGTCCCGGCTGAAGTCTCTGAGCTGAGATGGAGCCCCAGGAGCCATGATGGGGGTGTGTAGGGAGGTTGTGGTGTGGCAGGGTCTCCAGCCAGCTCGGGGAGGTGGATCTTACCCACGCAGCAAATGCTGCTTCTCCTGGGGTCTTCATCTTTAACCAGCTGGGGCTTTGTATCCCCAGAGTACCCTGCTTGTGGCGTGGGTCTCCCTGCGCCTCTGTGGCATGGGCTGGGGAAAGCCTGATGTGAGGCGGGGAAGGAATTATTTTTCTTTCTGGTTAGGTTTTGGCTCTGCTCAGCTGGAAGAGGATTAGCCCATATAAGGGAAAACTGCCTCTCCCACCGCTTCCTGCCTGCTCCTTTGCTCTCCCCAGCCCTCGGCTCTGGGCTGCTTCTCCTCCTCCTTTCTAGCAAGTAAGACCTTGGCAGCAGCATGTGACATCCCTAGGGGTCCTGGAAGAAGGAGGCTGAGGGACATGAGCAGGTCCCTGCAGCCCCCTCGCTGGGACTGTGGCTGGACTGGGAGCTGCTGGGGAGCCTCTGCCCCCCTGCCTCCTTCCCTTAGGTATCCATGTTGTTCCCTCCCCAGCTGCCTGCTGGTACCCTGGTCTTGGGGAGGCCAGCTGGGATGAACCCATGGTGCAGCGTGAAGATGGCAAAGGGCTTGGAGGAGCCTGGGGAGGGAGCTGCAGGGAATGGGGTGGGTGCTGCTGCAGGGTGGCCCTTACCTGGGTGTCTGGAAGCACATGGTGATTTGAGCACTTGGGGCTGTGCTGAGCTCCAGGCTGTGGTCAGCTGGCCCTAGGCTGGGGAATGCTCCCCTCTCCCACCCCCTCTATATCTCAGCCTGATTAATTAAACAGGCATGATGCAAATTCCTTTAAAGGCAGGGCAGGCTTGAGCTAGTAAAGTCATGGCCATGAGGTCCCCTTTGGCAAAGGCTTCAATGGCCCTGAGGAGCATTGCATCCCTGCCCTGTCCCCATCACCAAGCTGTTCTTCCTGCTTTCCTCTGCCTAGGAGGCAGCCACATTCTCCATGGCTCCTTCCAAAGGTGACAGCAAAGCCTGGGGCTGCAGGAAGTTCTTGATGTGCCTGGCCCCTTCCCCAGAGCGGTTTCCCTGTGGCTGGGCTCCAGCCTCCCAAATGCTCTGTGCTCAGCCGCTCCAGGGAGCCAGATGGATGCAGGGCTAATTACAGCCCTCCCAGAGGAGCCACTAGCCATGCTGGGGCTCTGAACACTGCTGTGCTTGGGCAGCATTGGGAAAGCAGCCCACGGGTGCCTTGCCAGCACCCTTTTCACAAAGCCACTTTGTGTGTGTGCTGAGGCGGGCGTTTGCTCGTAACCATTAATTTGCTGCCGACTGGGCAGGGCTGGTGGGGCCCTGGCATGTGCTGATCCCTGGGCCTGCCTGTGCTGGCAGGGTTGGGCCCCTCATCCCCTTCCCACCCCCTGGCTCCAGCTGTGGTTTCCGGCATGCTCTCCCTCGCTGCTGGCCATGGAGCCTCCAAAGCCACTTGTTTGCCTCATCCTGGCTTCCTGCTGATGTGGACTTGGGCTGAGGCTCTTTCTCCTGCCCCTGCTGCTGTTTCTCCTGTGGGGGAAGCCTTCCAGGATCCAGGTGCATGTCAGGTCCCAACTGGAGTCTCCTGGGCAGGGCAGACCCTGGAGCTGGGTGTCACACAGCATGTGGGTGCCAGGGTGACCCCTGCTCTGGGGTGTGCAGGGCTGGTGTCCTGTCATGTCCCACCCTTTCCAGCACTCTTGGCTCCTACAGCTGCTGCTCCCCTGTCGCCCTGAGCCACTGCTGGGACTGAGCCATGCACCGCCAGCAGCTTATTTAGGGAAGGGCCAGGGCTTCAGCCTCCTGGTGTGCAGCGCAGGAGTGTTTTTCTGTCCTCGAGGCCTTCGCACAGCTGCAGGGAGAGCCATGCTTGCCACGGAACCTCTGCCTTCAGCTCCTCGTTTTGCGCTGGACCAGGCTCCATCACTGCCATCCCACGCACAGCAGAACTGGGCTGCCTGGCCAGCCAGAGTGGCCACTGTGTCTGCTGGAGTGGCAGGGGAAAGGCCCCAACTCGGTACCTTTGTCCTGGCAGCCAGCGTCCCTGCCTGTGGGAGCATCCCCAGGGTGCAGAAGCTGCATGGGGCAGGCAGACAGGCATAGCGCAGACAGGAAATGGGAGGTCCATGTGGATGGAGGGACTGGTTTCCTCCCTGACATCACCCTGCCCCGGCAGCACAGCAGCTCTTACTCTTTCCTGCCCTTATGCTGGTGGGGGTGCTGGCTCTGGGTAAGAGCCCAGGGGGGCTGCAGGCTGCAGCTCCAGCCAGGAGGCAGATGCTTGTGTTGCTGTGGCATGTGATAAGCAGCTGCAGCATACTGTGAGGGATGGCACTGCCAGCCAGCATGGTGGGGGCTGCCAGGGTGGGAGGGAGCACACCAGCCTCAAGCAGCTGCCCCCAAGGTTGCACGCATTTTTAGTGCTGGGCTGGCTGGGGAGAGCTGTCTTAGGGGTCGGTTGTCCTGGCTGTTGAGAATCTTGCTGGGATCTTCCCATCTGGGAAAGGGTAATGTTCCTGGCTGGGCCTCGAGGCTGGCAGGGGCTGGAGGATCAGAATTTTGGCCACCACTGGGGTGGTTCGTGGGGGCTCTGTGCCTGCTGGCTTCACTGGGGTGGAAATATCCTCACCTAGTTCCCCAGTCCCTGAGGAGGGAGGGTGAAGTGTGATGGCTTTGCTGAGGTCTTGGTGCAGGGGGGTTTCTGCTTGCGGATGGTGGTTTGGCACCGTTGGCACTGCTCAGCCTGGGTCCTGCTGCGGGACTGACCATGGGTTCCCACTGCAGCGGAATTTGAGGAGCCTGGACGAGTGGCCTGGTGGTGGCCTGTGGGACTGGAAGGAAAGGGACTGATGCTCTTGTCCTGTGGCACAGCTGCAGCTGCTCCCTGCATGCTTGACGCTGACAGCAGCTGCTTTGGGTAACAGGGTTTATTTTTAGCGAGCTCCATGGGAAATCACCTCCTGGGTTCCCAGCACTGTGTTGGTCTTGATGTCTCACAGCAGGACAGTGGGAGGACAGTGGGGCCGTGCCTGCCCTGGCTGGCCTTTCTCCACAGATCCAGCGGCCTTCTGCGCCCCTTCAGTGTGGGTGGGCTGTGCATGGCCCCCTCAAAGCACTTGGGCCGGTGGCAGGGATGGGACTGTGGACCTTATCTGGAAAAGGGGAAGCAGTTCTGGGTGCCCATGCCAAGTCCTGGCGGGCAGCCTTGGGTGGGCTGAGGAGCACCCATGAGATGTTCATGGCAGGGCTGGGGTCATGGCCACACTTCCCACATACAGAGGGTTGGATTTTGATTAAGGACAGATTCCACTCATGGATTTGGCTCCAAGAGCTGGGTGAGGGTGGGGAGGGGTGTTGGGGGAGACCATTTCTTAGTGGGGTGCTGAGACCCTCCCAGTCAGCACCTTCTGGGGGCCACAGGGATTTCACTGAATTTCACTGAATTTTTTTAGAGTTGGAAGGGACCATATAGATCATCTAGTGGGATGGGAACAAACTCTGCTGCTGGAAGGGCTGGCATGGGTGGGAGATCTCGTCCCTGTGTGGGTGGCCATGGGGGGACAGGGCTGCAGGGAACCAACCCTTGGGGACTACATAGACAACCGAGGGGCGTTCATGCCATGTGCCCCTGTCTCCTTGCCCCTCACAAGCCTGGAGGTCTCAGTACCACTGTGGCAGCCCTTCCTTACCATGGCTGGTCCCAGCATCCTGCCCTTGGGGGGGCCATGTCTGCTCCCCGTGGGACCTGGCAGTGCCGGGCAGCATGTGCCGTGTGCGTGGGCCCTGCCAGACAGATGGTCCCATTGTACAGTGTGTGGGCAGCCCAGCGGAGGGTGGCACCAGGGATGAGCCAGGGGGCTGCAGTGGCCAGAGCTGGTGCTGAGCCCTGCCCTGTAACACCCAGCTGGAAGCAACGCTGGATCTGGCTGAGCGACGCCGCATTCGCTCGGCCATCAGGGAGCTGCAGCGGCAAGAGCTGGAGCGGGACGAGGAGGCGCTGGCATCCAAGCGCTTCCGCACAGAGCGTGGCAGCCTCCGGCAGGACGACAAGGAGAACTGGCCACGGTGAGTCTGGCGTGGGGCTGGGGTCCCGCTCACCCCCTGCCTCTGCCCCAGGGGATGGTGGCTTCGATGCCTGGCCCCACTGTGGCTTGGGCACATTTGGGTGGGTGTGAGAGTGGGAGCAGCCTGGTGTCAGACAGCTTGGCATGCGAGAGGGGCCCATTGCCTGAATTTACCGGCTGCCCACAAGGGGACTTTGCTCCCGAGCTCCCACGGCAGCTCCTGGCTGCCTTCTCTCCCCCCTGCGCAGGTCCCGGCGCCTGGAGGAGGAGCAGCAGGCAACCCTGGCTGCCTTGTCGAGGCAGCTCGAAGCCATCACTGATGTGGAGGAGCTGACAAAACTGGTGAGTGACCGTGTGCCGGGGCTGACCGTGTGCCGGGGCTGACCGTGTGCCGGGGCTGACCCTGCCTCTCTCCCGGTTCTTTCCCTCTTGCAGCTGCGGGCGGCGGGTGAGTATGAGGAGCGCAAGCTGATCCGAGCTGCCATCCGCAAGCTGCGGGCTGAGGAGATTGAAGGTTAGGCACTGTCCCCACATCCTGGGGGTGGCTACTCCAGAGAGCCCAGGATGTGGGCAGCTCCTTTCTAAACACTATCTTTGCTCCCATCCAGCTGCAACCCTGGCTGGAAACACACAGAGCAGACGGAAGGATGGCAATGAGCTCCCTGCTGCGCCCGGGGATGTGAAAAGCAGCCAGAGGGATGATGCTGAAACTCCAGCCCAGGCTGGGAGTGGGAAGAACAGCTCAAGAGGCGCTACTGAGCTGCCGGCCCTGACTGAGAGCGGAGAGAGCCATGGCGAGGGCAGCACTGAGCCCTTGGCCACAGCTACAGCTAGGAGTGAGGAGAGCAGCCAGCGGGATGATGCAGAGCAGCCAACGCTGGCTGTGCCAGGCGAGAGTGGCCATCGGGGGGCTGCAGAGCTGCTCTCTGCTCAGGAGCCAGAAAGCTCAGCGGTGAGTGCACAGGGCACTGCTGGGGGGACAGGACCACCAGAGACCTCCTTGCCCTTCCCTTGGGCTCCTGTGCCAGTCTGCCTGGAGCATAAGCCCCCAGGCAAGCTGGGTTCACCCACCTGAGGGGACAGGTGCAGGTGGAGATGGGGTCTCTGGGGACATGGGGGATGTAGCTGGGCTGTGCCAGTGTGGCCCTAGAAGTGGTGAGCTGGGGCTGGGACCTAAGGTCTGGGTGCCCTGGGCTTCTCCCTGAGGATGCAGCCTGGGCAGAAGTGCTGCAGGTGAGGGATCAGCGGTGCCCCTCCGACCGCTTGCTGCACCCCTCCCTGCTGTGACTCTGTGGGGATGGTGCTCTTGGGAGGTGATGAACGCTTGTCCTGTCTGCAGCAGCTGCTTGCATCAGTCCCCTTGTGCAGGCAGAAACCTTGATCCTCCCTGTGCTGATCGTTCCTGCTGGCCCTTGAGGGGCCGAGGCTCGCTCTAGAGTGATGCTGGTGCCCACCAGCCATGGTGGGGACTCTCTGGCTGGGGGAAAGATGAGCTGATGGGCAGGGCTGGAAGGAATGGGTGAAAGCCTGGGTTTCCTGCGGAGCAGTGGTGACCCCACAGGGGACAATGACTCTGGCAGTAGGAGGTCCCTGCAGAGACACTACGCAGGGTTGCCCTTTAGAGGAGAGGGTGGAGAAGGGAGTAGCAGCGGTTGTATCCACAGCTGTGTGGGAAGGTGTGGGTCCCCACATCCACTTCCATTCAGCCCAGTTTCCCCCTCTGACTGCCCCAGGGCCATGGCAAGAGTCTGTGGGGGTATGGGGGACATAGCCCTGTGCCACCTTTCAGCATTGTCTGCCTTCCCCATCTGGATGTGCTGGCACACTACCCCTGGTCCTGGCCGTGCTGGGACATCTTCCGAGCAGCCAGCAGGGCTCTCCCACTCTGGCTGGCTGATTATTCCAAACCCAAGGCCATTCCCCTTAAACAGCAGCTGCAGTGGCACCTGGGTTTGGATCCTGGTTCCCCTGTGCCCCCTCAGAGAGTCACACCAGCACCTGGAGCCCGTGGTGCTCCTAGAGGCACTGGCAAAGCCAGGACTGGCCCCCTGTGCTACTGGTCACACCAGAACACCCTGGCCCTTGTCAGGCCTGTGTCATGGACATATCTGTCACTTGCATGTCCTTGCCACTCTGATGTGAGTGTGTGGTCCTGCACCCAGATCATCCCATTGTTTGTCAAACAGAGCTGGTGGTGCTGTGGGCAGGGACAGGATGATGCAAAACTGGGTGCTTCCTGTCTCGCAGAGCCCTGAGGTGCCTGGGCTGGGGGGCAGGAGGGGGCAGGGGCACTGGGCAGGGGCTGTCCTCTCCTCCCACCTCCTGGCATCCATGCTGGACAAGGCTGTTGTACTCATGGCAGGGGCTACAGAGGAATGCAAGAGCCAGCTCCATGCCCTGGTGCTTATCAGCCCCATACAGAGGAGTGCCAGGAGCCCCAGAGGTGTGCGGGGTTTGCCCCCCCCCCCCCCCCCCCGCCTTCATTAGGCACAGCGTCCCCCTCCCTGCCCAGTGGAAGCAGCAGGGTGTGAGGACACTTGTCCCCCTGCCAGCCTTCTGCAGTGACCCCTGTGCAGGGGTGGTCTGTCCATCCCCAGCAGCATCAGGCAGGGACCTGAGTGTCATGGGAAACTGCAGCATGTCCCTGGCTGGGCAGCAGGGATGGGACAGGGTAACCCAGTCAGACACCGGGGCGGGGCTGGTGCTGCTCTCACCCCCTGCTCTCTGCAGGCCTATGAACAAGACGACGTGGTGGAGCAGGAGCACGTCCCAGCTGGGATGCAGGAGCTACGCAGTCAGCAGGCAGGAGACCCCCAGAAACCCAGTACCCAGGGTGAGTTCCCAAATGCCTGTGGCAAAGCCCATCCAAGAGTGTGCCTGGGGCCAGAGCAGGGCCATGGCCGGCTGTGGGCAGGGGTGGGAGGATGGAGAAGGCAGCATGGCATCTCCCAAAGGTGCAGACAGGGGAGCCAGGCGCCTGGTAGGGCTGCAGGAGCAGGGGTGCTCTGCAGGCAGCCTCAGTCTATGCCCTTGCAGAGCCTCTTCTCTCTCCCACAGCCATGGTCTCAGGGACTCTCGTGCTCCTGGAGCTGAAGCAGGCCCCGGAACCTGGTCTGGAGCTTGAAGATGGTGAGGAGCCAGAGCAGGTCCAGCTGTGCTCCCTGGGCGAGGCTCAGCCCAAGGGGCAGCACCAGGTGGCCTGGAAGGAAGGGAGCCCACGCAGCCCTGCCACTGCCCAGGAGCCCAGTGGAGGGCAAAGCCACTGGGTGGAGCAGTCCCCCATGGGCCATCCCAGTGCTGGCAGCCGGGGCAGCCAGGTACAGAAGTGGTGGCACAGGCTGGGGTCGCCCCTGCCCTCTTCACCAGAGGCTGGTGGTCCTGTGGGTGAAGGCAGCTTGATGGCGTAGGAGGGTGCGTGTGCCCCCCCAGCTTTGCCCCTTTCCCTCCCTGCAGCTTGGTGTCGGGGTGCGCAGCCAGGTGCCAGCACCGGCCAGGAGGCGTGGTGAGCCGCCATCGGGTAAGTGCAGCCCCATGGGGGGAGTGCTGGGGCTGTGCCCCCCCGCCCCCAGCTGGACAATGCCCTTTAGGGGGCCTCTACTGCGTCCCTGCCCTGCAGCACGTGCATCCCAGCAGCATGGGCAAGGGCATCAGCCCTGGGGATGTGACAAGTCCACAAGGGCTGGGGCAGGAATGTGAGGGCAGGACGTGGCCAGGCTAAGGTCATCCCCAGCTGGTGGCCATTTGCTGCCTGGCTGTGTGGTAACAGTGCCTGCCCCAGCTGGGTGCTAGGGAAGCAGGGTGCCTGGCGGGCTGTTTACCAGTCCCCCAGCTCCAGGCTGGGTGGCAGCACGGCCATGAAAGGGAAACGGTGCCTGCAGCAAACTCCAGCCTTTTGCATTCTTTGTCCCAATAAGGCCAGGAGCTGTGCGCTGGCTGGCCCTGACCTTCCTGAGGCTGCACTCGCTGGCCCAGCCAGGGCCCAGTACCCTCTGGGTCCTCCCTGTAGCCTTGAGGGATCACAGTTGCCAGCAGCTGCCTTCTTCCTAGTGCTGGGAAAACCATCCCTGAGGTTGTGGCTGTGCTGGGAGGAAACAGGGGTTAAGAAACCAGAGCAGTGCTCTGTCCCCAGGGTCAAGGTTCCCACTCAGGGCCACCCTTGCAGGCAGAGGCCCCTTTCCTCCAAGAAGCCCTGTGGGTCTGCTGGCTCCTGGGAAGGCAGAAACCCTGGGGAGATGCCATGGGATGGTGGGCTGCAGCACGACACGCCACCGGGGCGGAGGGAAGTGTGCAGGACCCAACCCACTTTGCCTCACCTGGGGGCTCAAACCTGGGTGCTGGGGAAAGGCTGAGCTGCCCTCCCGCTTGGGCATCAGCAACTCCGGCCCCATGCCAGAGTGCTGCCTGTTCAGTGCCTGCCTGCACCCATGTGCTCCCTGGGTGGGGGCTGAGCCACTGGGCCCCCTCACCCTCCTTTTCAGAGGCAATGCTGGGCTAGCCCTGCTCTGCCAGGCCTGGTGGGTGCAGGGGTGATCCCTATCTCTCTGCACAAACCCTGGGTACCACTCACTGTGCTGATGTGCTGATAGGGCACAGGTACTCCAATCTGTGCCTTGCCCTCCCTTACAGTGTGGTTTGGCACTGCAGGACACAGCCGGCATCCTGCAGGTGTTGATGGGTTTTGGCAATGTGCTCTGGGGACTGTGGGGTGACAGGGAGGGGGACCTCAGGGTGCTCTGCTTGGGAGGGGAAGGATGGCAACAGCACCCTGTGCTGCACTCATCCCCTGCTCCCTTGCCCCGTTCCTTGCATATCTGGCCTGTCCCTTCCCAAGTGGCAGTGCCTACCCAGGACCTAGTGGGGACCCCGACTCGCCTGAACACTCACCGGTGGGAGCAAGTGCCCTCCTCCCTATGCCCGACTGGCCGCACAGGTAAGGTCCTGGGCTGTGGCTGCCTCTGCTTTCGCCGCTTCCCAGTGGATGGAGATCTGCGATGTAGCAGCGCTCTGTGGTGGCAGGATGCTGCTGGCTGAGCAGGGCTGGCTGCCCACCTGCTTTACTGCCCCCTGCTCAGCACCCATCCCTCCCCACCCGTGTGCATGAGCAGCCAGACCCCAGCAGAAGTGGAGGGGCAGAAGCTTTGAAGGGCCGCAGGCACCTGGGGTGGGGGAGCATTATCCAGAGGGGTTGCGTGGGTGGTGGGGTGTCTGGGGGACAGCATGCGTTGTGGGGTGCTGCATGTGTGGCAGGGGACCGGGGGATGGGGGTGACGCACATCGTGGTGCATGCATGGTGGGGTGCCCTAGGGCAGGGGGCAGCATGCATTGTAGAGGGGATCCGGGTGGGGGGGGAGCATCATGATGCATCGTGTGGGGCTGGGGAGAGGGGTGCAGCATGCGTGGTGGGGACACCCGTGGGTCGCTGCAGTCCCGGTGACCCCGCCGCGCCTCTCCCCCGCAGAGCCGAGCCCCGCCGGGCCCCCGCCGCGGGCCGCCTCGGTGCGGGAGCGCGCCCAGCGCTTCACCCCGGTGGGCCCGGGGCCGGCCCTCGGCCCGACGGGGGCGGGCGGCTCGGGGGGGCGGGCCAGGCCCGGCCAATGGCAGCGGGGGCCCCGCACGGCCCCGCCGGGACCCGCTCAAAACGCGCGCGGCGGCGGCGGCGCAGAGCAGCGCCCGGCCACGCTCCCGGTCCCTGCTGGCCCCGGCCCCGGCCCCGCTCCCGGCCTCGACGGCATGAAGACCTACTTCACCATCGAGATCAAGGATGGGCGCGTGCAGCACCACGCACCCCGCGTTGTGGCCGCCCCCGGCAACCAGCGGGCAGGTGGGCACCGGGCAGGGAAGAGGGGCAGCGCGGGCAGGGCACCCATCGGGATGTGGGATGAGGAAGATGGGTAGTGCAGGCAGGTGGTGTCTGTCGGGAGACTGGGTAGGGAAGATGGCAGCTGGGCAGAATGGCCGTGAGTGGACATAAATCAGGGAGGTGGGACTGGGAAAGGTGGGGAGGTGGAGGTAAAGGGTTGCCAGCAGACAGGTAGGCACTGGCAGGACCATAAGCACAGTGAGACAGTGCTCCTGACTGGATGACATGCACAGTTGGGCAGTGGAGCAAGTGGGTGCCACTGGGCAGGTGGGTACTGAGAGGTTGGTGGGCACCAGTGAGCAAGTAGAAACCAGCAAGTGTGTGGGCAGCAGTGGGCAGGTGGGCAGTGATAGGCCAGCCAGGCACTGATGGGACATGTCAACAGTGGCATTTGGGTGCTGGTGACCTAGAGGCTGAGCGTGGGCACTGCCAGAAGAGCAGAGGCTGTGGGCAGGAGCATTCCTGGCAGCCCTCACCCTGTGGCAGGGATGCTCAGCCTGCTCAGGGCATCTCAGTACTGGGAGGCCATCTGGCCCTGCATCTGTCCCCATCCCCACCATCCTGTCACCTTTGTGCCCAGGGTCCTTCTCCATCCCCATGGCCCTGCCCCCTTGTCTGCCCCATGTTCATGCTCTGTCCCCACTGACCTGCTGGTCCAGGGGAGTCCACGCTGTCCTGCTCTGTCCCACCCCCACTGCATGGTATCTGATCCAGCCCTGCCTGCCCCCTGGCAGTTGTGGCTGGCTCGTGATGTTCCTGGGGCTGTCCCTCGCACCAGGGAGTCTTGGCTCCAGCTGGAGCACTGCGGAAAGTGCCCTTTCTTGGGGAGAAGGTCGAGCCGGCATGGCAAGAGGGGGCTGGCTTCCCCATCCCTTGGCTGTTCCCAGAGCCCTTCCCCTATGCCAGAGCTCAGTGTCTGCCACTGAGGCAGGATGCGTGCGGCAGCCAGGCAGCCCAGCCGGAGCCGATCCCCAGGCGCAGGGCTGAGCGTGCCAGGCTGGGGCTGGGGCAAACCCCGCATGCCTCTTGCTCCTCTTACAGAGGTGACCCTGGGGCTGCGGGGCACTCCCATCCACATCACCACCATCCCCAGCAGCGGTGGCGGTGTCTGCAGCGTCAGCAGTATCAGCAGTAATGTCACCAAGGTGAGTGCCCAGAGGGGCTGAGTGATGTGGGGCCATGGCTGACTTGGGCACCGGCTCAGGGGTGCTGGGCTTGGGAGCAGTGACCCAGGGTGGGGCGGGTGGGTGCTGACAGTACAGTCCAGAGGCTCTGACTGGTTCTTTACAGCCAGGGGAGACCCCAGGGTCTGTGTGTGGATGTACAGCCCCAGCCACGTGAACCCCCTGCACCCTGGATTGTGCTACCCTGCACTGTATGCCAACATGGGTTGGAAAGGGGGGGGAGGGAGCTTTTTGTGGATCCCCATCTGTTTAAAACACCTCTTAGGCTGGTGGCAGCTCAGGGAAAAGCTTATCACCACCCATTTCTGTTTTCCCTCCTGGGAGTGGACCTTGACCATGGCACTGGGGACCTAGTGTAAGGGGGAATCTTCCTGAAGGTCTCTGACTCACCCTCAAGCCACAGGCTGAGATCCTGGCCTCTCTTGCTTTGCAATCCCGAGCCAAGAGCAGAGCAGCAGCCCCAGCCTGCCTGGCTTGAGGGATTCTTGGGCCCCCTGGGTGCTGGGGGCAGGGGTGCTGGGTGTGCATAGGAGGCAGCCCCGTGCATGCAGCCCTTCGAGTGCTTTTATCTTCTCCTGCCCATCTAGGGTAATGCGAGGCGCTCGCACACGGGGCCTTGGCAGGAGCTGGGATGTCAGTCATGGTGCTGCCTCGCTCGTGGCCCTGCACGCGCCCAGCTGCCTTTGTGGGCACGGCACCGCCGGTGGCCATGGTGCTGCTGGCTCGCTCCGTCCTTGGTTCAGCCCCCGCCAGCATGAAGCAGGCAGTGCCTGCAGCCTGGCAGGGCTGCCCTCCAGTGCTGCCTGCGCTAGCTGGCGGGTCCCACTGCCCATGGGCAGCTCGCCGCATGAGAGGGGTGACTTCCCCACGCTAATGCGCTTGGGCAGGCTTGGCCCAAGCAGCCCGTCAGCTCTCATTAAGGTATTAGCGGCACTGCCTGGCGGGGTGGGGGGCTCAAGACCCATTGACTGCCTAGCGGGAGCCACGGCTGCCAGGTGTGTTTCCAGCGGGCAGGGAGGAGGAGGAGGAGGAAGCAGCAGCGGTGCTGGCAGCCCTGCCAGGTAGGGTCGATTGAGGGACTGGCAGGGTGTGGGGATGTGGGGACAGAGGTTACTGCATCATGGCCTCTTGCTGGTGGGGTGCTGCCTATGGCCATTGTGTGGGGACCTGGGGAATTCATTGGGCAACACAGGGGGACAGGGGCCCCCAAAAATCATAGCTGGTAGCTGAGGCCTTCACACCGGTGTCAGCCTGGGGCTGGAGATGTTGGTGTGTTGTGGGTGATGCTGGCCAGGAGCAGAAGGGCACTCGGATGAAAGGGTGTGTGGGTGGTCCCTGGCCCTGGAGTGCACTCGGCATGACGATGGTCTGGGGCTGCTCCCGCATGGGGGCTTTACCCCACCCGTTGTGCCCCACAGCCCCCCCAGGCTGGCTTCGAGGGCACTGGCAGGTGTCCAGAGCAGGGGGGGGCGCTCGGCAGGGCTCCCCCTCTCCAAGCCTCCTGGACCTGGAAGTGTTGCCAAGTGTCAGTGTCTGCCTCGGCACCCCTGTGCGGGACCCCCAGCTGCTGCGACAAGAATAGCCCAGTGGGCGCGGAGCCGTGCCGGGCCAGCCTCCAGCCGGGGGTGGTGCCCCCAGCACCCCTATAAAGGACAGAGGACAGCTGAGCGTGGCTCGCTGCAGTGCCTGCTGGCTCCAGCGCTGCCACCATGCCGGGGGTCAGCCTGGAGGGGCTGGTGCAGGCCGGGGCAGCTGAGCTGGTGGAGCTGCGGCGGGAGCTGGGGGCTTTCCGGGGGGTGGTGGATGGGCAACTGGAGCAGGCGTTGCGGCAGGTGCAGCCCCTGGTGCGAGCGCTGCGGGTGCTGGAGGAGGAGCACCTGGAGCTGCAGGCAGAGCTGGTGTGCCTGGGCCGCCACCTCGACCTGCTGACACTGCGGCTTGGGCCCCAGGAGCCCCCCAGGAAGGACCTCAGCACCCTCTTTCTGGAAGCACAGGACCCTTGCGCCCACTTTGAGGGCACTGAGGAATCCACTGGCCCTGTAGCCCATCCGCCCACTTTCTCCAGCACACGCCAGCAATCGACCCTGCATCTCTCCCGGAGCAACAGTGGTGTGAGTGTGGGCAGCCCTGCCCCACGGCAGCGCCTGGCGGGGGGGAAGGGAGGGTGGCACTGGCCCATGGGGCTCCTGGCAGCCCTGAGGGTGTCTGGAGCCAAGGTGAAGCCCCTGGCATGAGGTGGGACCATGGCTGCCATGCACAGGCAATGCAGCGTCTCTGGGATCTGCCACCATTTGGGCTCAGTGCTGCAGTGAACAAATGGTGTCTGCCTGCTCTGCATTGCTGGCATGCCAGCCAGGAGGGCAGGTGGGCTGCAGACAGCTGTCCTGCACCCCCTGTCTGACACAGCGGTGGTGAGGTGCAGGTGGTGGCATAGCTGCACATGGCCGGAGTCACCTCCTGCCAGTGGCTTTGACCCTGCACCTGGCCCATGGCAGGGCACCAGGACGCCAGACAGGGCCAGGTGTGTGGCAGAGCTGCTTCAGCCCAACGCCAGCACCTCCTGCCTGCTGCTCCCTGCCCTATTCCGGGCCTGGCCCGCTGCCTGCCGCACATTGCTGGGGGATCGTGCTGAAAGGGACTTGGCGTCCTGGCTTTGCTCTGGCGGGGGCCAAGCTGGCCCAGATCCTGAGTAGGGATGTGGGGGAGGCTCTTGATCTCCTGCACAAGCTCTTCTCTCTGTTAAGTCCCTTAATTCCCTGGAAATCCCTTGTGCTGCTAACGGTGTGCACTGGCCTTGCCAGCACCTTGCCCACTGCTGGGCAGCAGGCACTGCCCAGCCTGGAACATCCGGGCAGCTCCTGCCTGCTGGAGGGCCCCGTCAGCCTGCCGTGATGGGGGCTGGGGAATAATTGGGGCCATTTTGGCAGTGAGACTGGGAGCAGGTCAGCGACTGCTGGGCCCTCCCACGGCAGGGGTGCTGCAGGAGGTTGTTGCACTCCCCTGCCTGACTCGATCGCCATGGATGCCTGCACTGTCCCACCATCTGTGAGCTCTTGCGTCGCATGTGGCACGTCTTCTTCAGGGTCCCCACTGCCTGTGGCACTGGGCAAGTGTCAGGGCACTGGGGAACTTGGACCCTGAGCAGCATGGGGAGGAGTGGGAGGGTAGCCAAGCTGGCGGGGGCTCAGTCGCACTGTGCTGTCCTTGTAGATGGAGCCCAAGGTGGTGGAGCAGCCCCAGGCGCCGAGGTTGGAGGCAGAGCTGCCCAATGGTATGGAGAAGGTCCAAGTGAGGGAGCTGGAGAGAAGGAGCAAGCTGAACATCGAGGAACTGAGCAGGATCGAGGATGAAGATGTTCTGGATAAGATGGTACCCCTCTGCAGCCGGGGCTCCTGGGGAAAGGCGAGGGGAAGCCTGAGCTGGTGGCAGAGGGGTGATGCTGACCTCCAACTCCTCCTGCAGCTGGATCAGGCAACGGACTTTGAGGAGCGACGACTGATTCGAAATGCCATGCGGGAGCTGCGCCAGCGCAAGCGAGGTACTTGGGGATGGTGACCCCCACCCCGGGCAGGGGCTCTGGCGGAGGCGTTGCAGGTGGAGCTGGCAGGGTGCTGGGGTGGGGCCTGGCTGTGGTGAAGCAGGAGGGTGCGTTGGGTCTTCTGCTCCCCTGGCTGTGTCAGCCTGAGGACATCGTCCTTCCCACGAGCCAGTTCTGGACTGGCAGCAGCCAGCAGGGCCCCTGGCGTAGCAGGGACTGTGCCCACTGCCCCTGCCTCTTGCTGATGCCATCTCCCACCCGTGTTTGCAGACCAGCGGGAGAAGGAGCGGGACCAGCGGCTGCAGGAGACGAGGAGCCAGGCTACAGCAGGGAGACCTGGCCACACCACGGAGACCACCACCACTCAGAGCACCCAGTCGGCTGATGGCTCGGCACGCAGCACCGTCACCAAGACTGAGCGCCTCATCCAGTCTAGTATGGGCTGTGCTGGGGGGGCAGAGGGCTTCCTTGCCCTTTGTGGGGCTGTGCAGTGTCTTTCCCAGTACTCTGCCACTGTAGCTTCTCTCTGCTGCTCTTGACACTTGTCCTGGGTCTGGCTTGACAATGCTGGGAGCAGGACTCTGGTCCAGGGCTGAGTTTTACTGCATCTCCTCTGGCTTGCCCAGAGCCTGCCTGGGGATCTTTAAGGGATCTGCTCTGGCAACTTCCCACCTGATCCTCTGCCACATCAGAGTGGCAGGGGCCTTGTCTGCACCTTGGGCCTATCTCCTGTCCCCTATGCCTCTGCTCTCCCAGTCCTTGGGTGGCTCAAGTCAAGAGTCACTGCAGGGGGCTGAGGGATGCTCCAGCTCCTTGCTCCTTTGCACTGGCCTCTTTGCTCTGCCTGAGGGGCATGTGCCATCTGTCGCCCCTCTGCCACTGCTCTGGCTATGGCTCTACCACCTGGGACTTCTCCCTGTTGCGCTATATGGATTCAAGGGTGCTTGGCAGCAGTGAGTGCTGCTGCCCTCGGCCCCAGCTTATCCCCCATTGCCTTGACCCTGCAGGCGATGGCAGCAAGACCTCCCGTACCACAACCATGGAGTCGAGTTACATGAGGAGATCAGACAGTAAGAGCTTTCACTGCCCTTTCCCCGCAGCATCCTCTGGGCGTAACACCAGGGTTATTGCTGCTGTCAAGCCATCTCTGCCTCTGGCGTGGGCAGAGCCCCCCACCTGCCAGGCACTGCTTCCCTCAGCTCCTGCCCAAGGCCTCTCTCTTTCTCTCCCTGTGCAGATGGCAACAGCACATTCGTTCAAACGAAATCATCCTACAGCTCCTCTTCTAAGAAGACAGGCAGGTGAGCAGCGGTGCCTTCCTGGGGCCAGCCCCAAGGAGTCCCTGTCAGCCATCTGCTTGTACAAGCCCTCTCTGCCCAGCTTGCAGTGTCCTCATGCAGGGATGTCCCCAAAGTCTCCTGGTCGTTGGGGCACACTTGTTGTCTCCAGCAGTCCCCTTAGGTCCCTCCATGGGCATGGAGATGTCTCTGCTAGCTGGGGACCTTAAGCCACCCTGCTTCTGTCTCAGGGACATGGAGGTCTCCAAAGCACCAGGACTGGCAATGAGCTGAGGCCACCACGTGCCTTTCTCCAGGCTGCATGCGGCCCCCTTAGTCTTGTCTGTCTCTCTCCCAGCATCTTTGACCGTGAAGACGAGAGTGCCTCCAGGCAGAGCAGCCTGGCCGCGCTGGAGCGGCGCCAGGCTGAGAAGAAGAAGGAGCTGATGAAAGCTCAGAGCCTGCCCAAGACATCAACCTCGCAGGCTCGCAAGGCCATGATGGAGAAGCTGCAGAAGGAGGGTGGGAGGTGAGGCTGGGCCAGGGACAGGCTGGCTGGGGTGGTGAGTGCCACATGAATAACACCCTGTGTCTTCTGCTGCAGCTCGCCAAACCCTGCAGCAGCACACACTGCCGTGCAGCGCTCCTCCAGCTTTGGTGTGCCCAACGCCAACAGCATCAAGCAGATGTTGCTGGACTGGTGCAGAGCCAAGACCCGGGGCTATGAGGTGAGTGCCACCTCCTCTCCCCCTCCCCAGGGCCAGTCACTCTGCCCCTCGGTAACTATCCTGCCCTTGCAGCACGTGGACATCCAGAACTTCTCATCCAGCTGGAGTGACGGCATGGCCTTCTGTGCCTTGGTCCACAATTTCTTCCCTGAGGCATTTGATTACAGCCAGCTGACGCCCCAGAACCGCCGCCACAACTTCGAGGTGGCCTTCTCCTCCGCAGAGTACGTAGCTCCTATGCCATCACGTGGGCTTAGGGTGGCTCGGGGTGGTTCTCCTGCTCGCTGCCCAGGGTGAGGGGGGCAATGGCACTGGAGGCGGGTGTCCGTCAGCATAATTTCCTTCATGTCATGCAACAAGGTTTGGACACCAGGGGGAAAGCAGTGGCTGTGTGGACAGAGCCATGAGAGGCCAGCGCAGCCCAGTCTGGTGTGGCGAGGGTGGGCATGGGGATCTGTGCTTTCTGGGGGGGAGGCAGAGCACCCAAAGGCAGGGCAGCAGGCCTTCCTGGCCACAGGCAGTACATTCCATCCTGGTGTGCTGGATGCAGGACCACAGCCCCTGGGGAGTAGGGAGTGGGGTTTGTCTGTGCCAGGTGCCTCCTGTCACAGTCGTAGGAGCTCAAACACCATTGCAGCTTCTCCAGTCTCTTCCCTTCCCCTTTTGCTTCTAGTTTTCCTGGGTGCTGAGAGTCGGGAGTGCATCCAGCTGGAGGGCTGGCAGCCAGCCCCTCTCTCCTTCCTTCTGTCTCTCTCCCACCCGCTCCTCCTCCCCTCCAGCACCCTGCCCAGGGGCAGGGCTGGGTGGGTGGGGGTCCCATCCCAGCCAGTGCCCGGGGCGGTGGTGTGAGCTGGGAGCTCCCATGAGCTCCCTGGGTGCTGTGGTGCTGTTCGGTGGAGCGAGAAGGGAGCCATGTGCCTGGCTCTTGGTGCTCCTGATAATGGACTTTTTGCCTTAATTGGGGAACCGGTGCGTGGACTTGAGAGAGCCATCGATCTCTCCAGCCTGGAATCCAGGTGGCCTCTCGTCCTTCCTCCTCCTCCTCCAGCTCTTGTGAGCATCTTCTCCCGAGCTTCCTGCACCAGGACTGTGCCATGCGGTTCCAAGCGGAGCTGGGCAGGAGGGCTGGGCTTACCGCTCCCATCCTCCCGGCGGGTCTATATAGGGGCTATATAGAGCGCCGCTCCACTCTGGAACCCGCTCCCCGAGCACCTGGCGTGCCAGAACACCTCACTTCTCTTCTGTCTGTCCTCCCCTCTAGACCTCACGCCTCTCCACGCTGCTCACCTACCCTTCCCCTCCCTTGCTTATGCCCCCCCAGATCTCACTGAATGGCCTTGGCGCGGCGGTGCCTGGAGCCCTCCTGCCCCTGCATCGTGCATCTCCAAGAGCATGCGAGAGCAGAGCAGCATCTGCCCGGGGCGGGGGACGGGAACTGCATTGATCCATGTCTCTTGTTTTCTCTCTTCCTCCCCTCCCCAACTGGGCTGCGGTCACTGGCTTGCCCCTCTCTCTCCCTGCCCCCAGGAAGCACGCGGACTGTCCGCAGTTGCTGGACGTGGAGGACATGGTCCGGATGCGCGAGCCGGATTGGAAGTGTGTGTACACATACATTCAGGAATTCTATCGGTGCCTGGTCCAGAAGGGGCTGGTAAAAACCAAAAAGTCGTAGCCCATTTTCACCCCCCCGGGAGCGATGGTGAGAACCTTCCCCTCCAAATACCTGCCGGTGCCCCACCACCACCCCTTGGCCAAAGGGCCGGGGAGTGGCCACCACAGCTGGGGTAGAGGCTGGGGGATGCCAGTGGGTGAGGGGCGAGTCCTGGTATTGTTGGCTGGTGGGGCCAGGAGAGGGGTGGAGGTGGCCGGCTGGCCTCTGGCCTTCCAGAATAGCACCCATGGGGTTTGGGGAGGAGGGGACTGTCACCCTGGGGGGCTGTTTGCTTTCCAGCCACAGGGATGGCACTAGCGGGAACAGAGCTGTCGCAGCTCTTCCCTCCCTGCTGGCAGGGGCTGACCCAGGGGATCAGCTGCTGGGGACGCCACTCTGGGTGCTCTGCAGCAGCATGAGCCTCAGCAGTGCTGCCTGGGTGGGGGTGAGTCCCCCCGGGATGCCCCAGCATCAGTGCTTACACTTGCCCCCTCTCAGTCCTTCCCCCTCCCCTGGGGTATGCGGGGACTGCCGGCTGCAACTGGAGGGGAGCTGCAGCCACTGCTGCAGGGCCAGGCGTGGGCAATGGTGCCCTGCCTGTAAGGCGCTGCCTGCTCATATATGGGCAAGAGTGGGGAGCCTGGAAAGTGTGAGTCAAGGCTTGGGTCCTGTCTCGTCTTGCAGTATTTGTGTCTGTCTTCAGGGGCATCCCAGCTGGCGCTGGAGCCCTTGCTCCCCCAGGCTCCACCCAGCACCAGCACACCGGGACCCAAACAATGGCTTTATAAGGGCAGAGCTGCTTTCCTTGTGCTGCTGCTGCTTTGCCATCACCCCCTGAGCTGGGGCTGGTGGTGGTGGTGGGCCTCTGGAGCTCAGGTAGGGGCTTTCCCAAGGCCCCCCTCTCCCAAGGGTGACCAAATCATGAGGTGGGGGCCGGTGCCTGCCAGGCTGTGGGCTCAGAGCTCATTGCTTCCATTGACTCCAGTGCAGCAGAGGCCCCGTGGGGAGAGCTGGTGGGGTAGGGTGCAGGAGCAAGGTCCTGGCAGAGCTGTGGGCCGGGTGGCTCTCCTTGGCCCTGCTGTTCCCCAGGGGGCTGGGATGGGCTGTGCTGCGGGTCTGAGGTGTGCAGTAGGGTTACTGCAGCCTGGGGAGATGGGGAGAGGGCCTGGGGTGGGGTTGGTGGTGGTGTGATGGTGGTGGGCAGACCCTCCTTGTACTCTGAGCTGCCCAGTGCACCCTGTCATTGGGGCAGAGCCCCTGCTGGAGGGTGGCCCTGAGGCCAGAGCAGCTGGGCTAGCCATGGCATCAGCGGAGGATGCTGGTGCGTGCCAAGCAGCCCCTTGGTTCTGGTGCAGCCCCTGTCCTGGGCACTTATGGCTACATCAGCCACTATTGGCAGCAGCAGCCTGGGGTGCTCTGGCACCATCTCTCCCCTGCCCAAGGGGCTGCAGGGACCCAAGCAGGGCTGAGGAGTGGCAGCAGAGGTAGAGTTGTTTCTGTACCTCATCCACCACCCCCCAGCAGAAAGGCAAGAGGATGCAGGTGGCCAAGTCCCCTCTGTGCCCTGGCTGTCATGACTACCCAAACGGTGCTGGCAGCCCCCTCAAGCTGGAGTCCCCCTGGCTGCCCAGGGAGCCTCAGCTTAGGGGGAGAGAGAGAACACCTGCAGCCCAGGGAGCTGGATGATGAGGGCAGGGCTGCCATCTCACAGAAGGGGCAGCAGCAGAAACCAGAGGCTGCAGGGATCAGGGGGACAGCTGTGGCTGCTCTGCCAGGGCCCCCCAAGATTGACAGCTGTTGGGGCAGGCCCTGCACAGACCCCAGCATGGCACCGGTGCCCAGGCTGGGAGGTGGTAGGCATAGGCCAGTGCTGAGCTGGTTGAAGCTGGATGATGCCCACCCCACCAGCGGTACTGTGCTGTGCCTGGGCTCCAGTCTGGGACCAGAGCGGGAACTGGGCTGGCACAGCTGATGCGGGGCAGTGGAGCAGGGTCAGGGCTTGTGGCAGGAGCAATGGACAGCGTGTGACCAGGACTGCCCTGTACTGGCCCTGGACCTGCTGGGAGGGAGCAGGGGAGGGCAGGAGCACGGCACAGACACATATGGGCAGGCAGGTCTCTCCCTACAATGTACCAGCATCAGCTGGAGGAGAAGGAGGGTGGGACAGCCTAAGCAGTGGATGACTGCCAACACCAAGAGCTGCAGCAGAGAGCACCAGGATGGCAAGGGGTGCAGGTGGGCAGCCCCCATTGCAGGCAGCATGTGCTCTTCCCAGTGCCAGGAGGGGCAAGACTGGGGGTGCTGAGGGGTGGGCCAGAGCTGAGCGAGGGTAAGGGCAGCAGTGCCTAGTGTTAACAGGTCCAGGGTGCTGTGGGACCCTGTCCCAGCCCCCATGGTGGGGCAGCCCAACTACACTGTGCTGAAGGCTGTGTCTCTGCAGGATGCTGGCGGACTGCGTGCCTCTGGTGGAGGTGGAAGACATGATGATTATGGGGAAGAAGCCAGACGCCAAGTGTGTCTTCACCTACGTGCAGTCCCTCTACAACCACCTGCGTCGCCACGAGTTGCGCATGCGGCAGAAAGAGTGCTAGAGCCTGCCCTGCCTGCCACCCTGCTGCCCCCTGCTCTCAGGGCTGCTGGTGCACAGGGGAGCTGCCTGCCCCAGGAGGGTCCAGGGGGACCACTGTCCCCCAGCCACACTGGGGACAGGGGGCTCCGCCACTGGGGCATGGCTCTGCCTCACTGGAGTTCCCTCTGCCCTGGCGGGCTGCGGGCTGAACCCTGTGGGCAGGGCCAGGCAGGTGCTGGCAGGGATGCTCCCCAGCTTGGCTCGCCTCCCGTGCTCCAGTGTGTTAAGTTATTTGTTCTTCAGGAGTTGTTTGTCCTATGGGAAGCACCCCTGTGTCCCTGGGGAGGCCTGGGCATGGCTGCACCCTTAGGCCCAGGGCTGGCAGGGGTCAGCAGCTGAGCAGGGTCATGCAGCCCAGCTGGGTCGTGGTATATCCCACAGGCATTGTACCCTTAAGTGGTTCTCCTTGCCACCCTGCAAGGAGGCCCCTCTACCCCCTGCAGGCCCTGCTTGGTGCCACCTCCCTTGTGACAGCTCCATGGCCCTGTGCTGACACCCTGCTTCCCGCTGCACATATGCATCCTGGGGCAATTCCACACCGTGGGGGCTGCAGCACCCGTGTGCCGGGGAGTGGGCGGGGAGGCAAGGGGTCCCAGGGGAGTGAGGGGCCCAAGGAGCCAGGACAGCAGACCCCACTCTCCTCCCCAGCTTGGGGCACCACGTGCTCAGCGCTGCTTGCCCCTCCATCACAGCCTCTACACCCACGTTGACACGTGTACCAACACCAGCCAGACAATAAAGGTTTATTCTATAGGGTGATGCCTCTGCCTTGGGTCCTCCTCCCTGGCTGTACCACTGCTTTGTGCCACCAGTGCAGGGCACAATACAGCACCCGGGGAAGGGATGGCAGCCAGCCCCTCTGTCTGCAGGCCCACTGCTCACCCAGCCCAGGGAGGGAACACAGGGCATATGCTGCTCTTCCTGCTCAGGGACAATGCCCGGAGCTGAGGGGCACCATCCACATCCCGCCCTGACCAAAGGCTCTTGGTTTGCTGCCTCCCCCTCCCCCCCCAGGGCTGGCATAGGGAGAAGATCCCACGTTGTCACTAAGGCTGTGCAGAGCCAGGTCTGCAGATGGTGCAGCCATGTCCCGCTCCCTTCCCTAGCTGAGGGCCAAATGTCCCCACTGGGCCACCAGTCACTGGGCTGTGGCTCACCACTGCAGGACCTATTTGTGGGGTCACACCTATGCCCCTGCACCCCAGTAAGGACAGCTCATCCCAAGCTGTGGTGCTCATCCATCCATCAGGAAAGGGGTGGCACAGAACAGCAAGGCTAGGCCATGGGACACAGTTTGTCAGCTCACCAGTGGTGGCTGTGCACCCAGGGTAACTCTGCCATCCCCTCCCACCACTGTGAGGGGCTCTGGGGCACCCAGCTCCTCCTGACACCCAGTACAGAACAGTGCAGGATGTGCCCCACAGAGCCCCCCGCCCCCACTGGAAAGACAACATAGTGCAGCCCATCGTATGCAAGGGCTTTACTGGGAGCTGGATACAAGACAACCCCGCTGGGGTGTAAAGCCATACCCCCGGGGGGCAGCTCTCCCACCTCCAGGACTCAGCACATCTACCCTCAGCACCTGGGGCTTTCTGCTGAGGGTTTCATCCTGTCCCATGCAGGTAGGATACCACTGCCCAGCACCAGGAGTCAGCTAAGCCTCAGGGCATGGCAAGGGAGCATGAAGAACGCTGCTCCTCCAGACCGACCGGGCTGCAGGGGAGGGAGGACAGCAACAGGCATACAGGACCCCTGGGATGTCCTCAATGCCCAGGGAGTCCCTGCCCAAGGCTAGAGCCACCCAGGGCAACCTCAGGGCAGAGGCTACACAGCCAAGAAACAGCAGGGGCAACTTTGCCACTCCAGGGCACTGTCCCCAGCTGCTGTAATGCCCTCATCCCTGCGCAGTGAGGACTGGCTGCAGGATCCTCTCCCAAGTGTGGCACCCCCTGCTAGAGGTCTGGGTGTTCTCCCTCATCACGTTCAGGTGGGATCTTGCTGTCAGCAGTGGGAGCTTGAGGGGGCAGCAGGATAGAGGGAGGCTTGGCAGGGGCAAACTGGAACTCCTCAGGCACAGGGGCATCAGGTGTCTCCTTGCGGTAGAAGCCCAGCTCCTGTACCAGCTGGTTGATCTCCTCACGGGTCATGTCACTCAGGGGGATTCTCTGCACGCAGACAGGGATTGCAGCCTGGTGCCTGTGGGACACCAACCACCCCAGACCCTCCAGTGGCAGCGGGTGACATGCTGCACACTCACCTCCAGCTCCTCGTATCGGTGGCTGAGGAGCACGAGCTCGGGGTCAGCGCCGGGCAGGTGCTTCATCTCCAGGTTATGGCTGGGTGGTGTGTTAAGGAGCAGACAGTGCTGGACAGGCCCACGTAGCCCCCCATTGCATCCTCTGTCACATCCTATTCCCTCCCATCCCATCCTGTTCTCCATCCAATCATGTTCTGACCTCATCCCATCCCAATCTGTCCTATCCCATCTCATCTCATCTCATCCTCCAGCTCATCCCATTTCATCCTGTTCCGCAAACACCCCATCCTCTACCCCTCATCCAAACCCGTCCTCCAACTCATCCTGTCCCTCATCCCATACCATCCTCTGTCCCATCCCATCCCTTCCCAGTCCTCATCCAGTCTCACTCTGTCCTCCACTGCATCCTGTCCTGTCCCCCATCCCGGCCCGCCCCCATCCCGTTCCCACCGCCCATCCCGGCAGCGCCCCCACCCCGAGCGCTGCTCACGGCTCAGGGCTGTCGCGGCCACCGGCGGGTACTAGAGGGGAATGTCCTGGGTGACGAAGGCCTTCACCTGCGGGTAGAGCGGGCAGCCGGGCCCGGCTCAGCGGCGGGGCGGCCCCGGCGCTGCCCGCCCCCCTCCCCCGCGCCGGTCCCGCGGCACCTACCTCCCTCAGGCGGTTCAGCCGTCACCCGCCGCAGCTCTGGGGGAAGAGAGACCCCGTCACCCCGACGGCGCCCGCGCCGACCCCCCCGGCCCCCCCGTGCTCACCTCCACCTTGCCCCGCGCCAGGTCCCGCAGCTCGGCCCCGCGGGGCCGGGGGGGTCCCGGGCCGTCCCCCGCCGCCAGCGCCGCCACCAGCAGCGACAGCGACAGCGACAGCGGCAGCATTCCGGCCGCCACGTCACGGGCGCGCGCGCGCGGGCTGCCCCGCCCGGGCCGGGCACGCACACGCGCACGCGGGCGTGCGCGTGCCCGGGCCGGGCGGGGCAGCCCGCGCGCGCGCGGAGGCCCGTGCACGCGCAGAGACACGCACACACGCCCTGCGCTCGCTCACGCGCTGTGCATTTACACACACGCTCCCCCCCGCCCCGGCACTCACACACACACACTTTGCACGCCCCGCCTTGCACGCACACCCCCTTGCACACTCACACCCCTCCTTGCACACTCACACCCCCTTGCACGCTTGGCGCTCACACACGCACATACCGTGAACACCCCGTGAACACACTGAAGCCCCGCCCACGCAGGGAGAAGGCAGAGAAAGGAAGGGAGAGGGACCAGTGGGCTGAAAAGAAACCGAATCTACTTTAATGAAATATTAATAGTAATATAAAAAAGTAGTAATATAATTAAGAAAATAATAAAATATATACAATATATACAAACCCAGTATCAAGCTCCTAGGATGACAATTGCACTGGGAAAATCCTGAACTGGATCTGCTGACAACGCTCCTGATGCAGCCCAGGACACACTGAACCAATTGGCCAATTCGATGTCCACCAGAAAACCCAGGGCTTTTTCTGCAGAGCTCATTTCCAGCCAGGTGGCCACCAGCATGTCCCGGTGCCTGCGGTTGTTCCTTCCCATGGGCAGGACTTTGCACTTTCCCTGGCTGACCTTCCTAAGGTTCCTGCCAGCCCATTTCTTCAGCCTGTCCAGGTGCCTCTGGATGGATGCAGAACCCCCTGCTTTATCAGCCCCCCTCTCAGTTTGGTGGCATCTGCAAACTTGCTGAGCGTGCACTCTGCCCCATCATCCAGGTCAGTAATGAAGACGTTAAACAGGACGTGACCCAGTATTGGCCTCTGGGACATACCACCAGTTACTGGCCTCCAACTAGACCTTGTGTCACTGACAACGGCCCTCTGAATCCAGCCATTCAGTCAGTTTTCAATCTACCTCATCATCTGCCCATCCAGCCCATACATCAACAGCTTCTCTAGTAGAATCTGATGGGAGACTGTGTCAAAGGCCTTCCTGAAGCCCAGGTAGACAGTGTCCACCGTTCTACCTGCTTCTGCCAGGCCAGTCATCACAGATCATCACAGAAGGTGGTCAGGTTGGCTAAGCAGAACTTCGCCTTGGTGAAGCCGTGCTGACTTCTCCCAATGACTTCCTTGTTGTTCGTGTGCCTGGCAATGGTTCTGAGGACCAGCTGCTCCATCACCTTCCCCGGGGATGGAGATGAGGCTGAGCAGCCTCTAGTCCCCTGGGTCCTCCTTTGTGTCCTTCCTGAAGTGACATTTGCTCTTGTCCAGTCCTTTCCCAGTTGCTATGATTGATCATAGATTATTGAGAGTGGCCTTGCGGTGACACGAGCCAGCTCCCTCAGCATTCACGGATCCATTTCCTAAGGGTCCATGGATTAGATCCTCTTCCACCAAGTTCCTCTTCCCATTGTGCTCCAGCCTTCCCCAGGTTCTGGGTCTCCTGAAGGCTGGTGTTACTGGTACAGACTGAGGTGTAGGAGGTGTTCAGGACCTCTGCCTGCTCCATGACCTTTGTTGCCAGGTCCCCTGATCCTTGAGGCACACACAAGTGTGGATGCACCTGAAGTGCACCAATGTAACGCCTTCACACCTGCCTGTACAAACAGCTGCACATCAGCACAGCCACATCACCACACACGAGTGCAGCACACACACACTCAGCTGCACGTGTGGCACCACACAAGTCTGCCCCAAGCGTACATGGGCACTGCCAGCTGCAAACACACCCACCACAGAGCAGACAGCCATGGGTGTGCAAACACACAGCAGTCACACAGGTGTGCACACAGTCTCACACACAAAAATGCACACAGAAATATACGCACACAAACACACACGTACACATATGCACGCACACACATGCAGGCACACATTCACGTGTGACTATGTTTCCAGGAGTTTCCTCCTGGAATCTCTGCTAAGACACATGGAAAATAAGGAGGTGATTGGTGACAGCCAACACGGCTTCACCAAGGGCAAGTCATGCCTGACAAATTGGTGGCCTACTGCAACGATGTCACAGCATTGGTGGATAAGGGAAGAGCAACTGACATCATCTACCTGGACTTGCGCAAAGCATTTGACAGTGTCCCACATGACATCCGGGTCTCTGAATCGGACCACTCAATGGATAAGGAACTGGCTGGATGGCCACACTCAAAGGGTTGCAGTCAACAGCTGGATGTCTCAGTGGCAACCACTGATGAGTGGTGTTCCTCAGGGGGTAGGTACTGGGACTAGTGCTGTTTCACATCTTTGTCGGAGACATGGACAGTGGGATCAAGGGCACCCTCAGTAAGTTTGCCGATGACACCAAGCTGTGTGGAGTGGTCAACACGCTGGAGGGAAGGGATGACATCTAGAGGGACCTGGACAGGCTGGAGTGGTGGGCCCGTGCAAACCTCATGGAGTTCAACAAAGCCAAAAGTGCAAGGTCCTGCACCTTGGTCATGGCAACCCCCAGCACAAATCCAAGCTGGGCAGAGAATGGCTGGAGAGCAGCCCTGAGGGGAAGGGCTTGGGGACATTGGTGGATGAGATGCTCAACACGAGCCAGCAATGTGTGCTGGCAGCCCAGAAACCCTCCACACCCTGGACTGCATCCTCAGCAGCACAGCCAGCAGGGTGGGAGGGGGAGATCTGCCCCCCTGCTCTGCTCTGCGGAGACACACACCCCCCCCCCCCCCCCCCCAGTACTGCCTCCAGCTCTGGGGCCTCAGCAGAGGAGAGACATGGTGCTGTTGGAGCAGGGCCACAGGAAGCCATGGACATGCTACAAGGGCTGGAGCCCCTCTGCTGTGAGGACAGGCTGAGAGAGTTGGGGGGGTTCAGCCTGGAGAAGAGAAGGCTCCGGGGAGACCTTAAGAGCCCCTTCCAGTCCCTAAAGGGGCTCCAGGAAAGCTGGGGAGGGACTCTGGATGAGGGAGGGGAGCCATAGGAGGAGGGGGAAGGGTTTGACACTGAAAGAGGGGAGATGGAGCTGAGATGTGGGGAAGAACTTCTTTGCTGTGAGGGTGGTGAGAGCCTGGCCCAGGTTGCCCAGAGAAGCTGTGGCTGGTCCATCCCTGGAGGGGTTCAAGGCCAGGTTGGATGTGGCTTTGAGCAACCTGGTTTGGCGGGAGGTGTCCCTGCCCAGGGCAGGGGGTGGCACTGGGTGGGCTTTAAGGTCCCTTCCAACCCAAACCATTCTGTGACTCTGTGATATGCACACACAGAATCACAGAATGATATGGGGTTGGAAGGGACCTCCAGAGATCCTCTAGTCCAACCCCCTGCCAAAGCAGGTCCACCTAGAGGAGGTTGCCATGTCCACGGTTTGAATGTCTCCAGAGAAGGAGACTCCACCACCTCCTTGGGCAGCCTGTTCCAGTGCTCTGCCACCCTCAAAGTAAAGAAGTTCCTCCTCATGTTTAGGTGGAACTTCCCATGTTCAAGTTTGTGCCCATTTCCTCTTGTCCAATCGCTGGGCACCACTGAAAAAAGACTGGCCCCATCCTCCTGACACCCCCCCTTTAAGTATTTATAGGTGTTGATCAGATCCCCCCTCAGCCTTCTCTTCTCCAGACTAAAAAGACCCAAGTCCCTCAGCCTCTTCTCGTAAGAGATGCTCCAGGCCGCTAATCATCTTTGTAGCCCTCTGCTGTACCCTCTCCAGCAGTTCCCTGTCCTTCTGGAACTGGGGAGCCCAGAACTGGACACAGTGCTCCAGATGGGCCTCACCAGAGCAGAGGGGGAGGATGACCTCCCTCCACCTGCTGGTCACACTCTTCCTGATGCACCCCAGGATGCCATTGGCCTTCTTGGCCACAAGGGCACATTGTTGGCTCATGGTCATCCTGCTGTCCACCAGGACTCCCAGGTCTTTCTCCTCAGAGCTGCTCTCCAGCAGGTCAGCCCCAACCTGTCCTGGTGCAGGGGGTTATTCCTCCCCAGGTGCAGCCCCCTACACTTGCCCTGGTTGAATTTAATCAGGTTTTTCTCCACCCAACTCTCCAGCCCGTCCAGGTCTCGCTGGATGGTGGCACAGCCTTCTGCTGTGTCAGCCACCCCTCCTGGTTCTGTATCGTCAGCAAACTCGCTGAGGGTACATTCCATCCCTTCATCCAGGTCATTGATGAATATATTGAACAGGACTGGACTCAGGACTGACCCGCGCACGCGCAAGGGTAGATGTGCACGAGCACGGGAGACCCCGCACGCGTGGCGGGCGCGCGCTCAGGTCCTCGCGCTGGTGAGGGGGTGTCGGGCGCGGGCGGATAGAGAAGGAGGCGGGGCAGCAGCCGTCACGTGAGTGGGGCGGGGCGGCGGCAGGTGCGCACCGGGGAGGGCAGGGCGGCGGCGGGGCGGCTCCTGCCGCTCCTGCGCCTTTAAGGCGCCGGGCAGGTGGCGGGCGGCGCTGACATCACGGTGCGCGGGGCCGGGCCGGGCAGCGAGGTGAGGGTCGGGCCGGGCCGGGCGGTCGCTCGGGTCTCCCGCGCATGGAGCTGGCCCGGCGCGGCAGCGCTGACCAGGGCTCGGCCGCCGCATCGGGGCTGCGGCCTGGCCCCGCGCGGGGCCCCGCGCCCACCGTCTGCCCCGCACGGCCGGTGCCCTTCGGCCCCGGGGGCTTGGCCCGGCCCCAGCCCGACGGTGGAGCCCCGGCGGCGCCTTTCCTCGGTGGCGGCGTCCCGGGCGCCCGCAGGAGCTCCCGGTCGGACGCTGCCTGCGACCTCTTCCCCTACGGCTGCCCGCAGCCCGGGGAGGCGCAGCGTGGCGGGTCCGAGGAGCGGGCCGCGGGCCGGGCTGCCCAGCCCCTGCCGCTGGAGGTCGGCCGGGCCCAACCGGAGGGGGCCGGCGGGCCCCACGCCTTCCCGCTGCCGGCCCTGCTGCCTCCCAGCCCGGGCGTCCCCCCGGCCCGCCCCGCCGTGTTGTCCCCGGTGGTGCCGGGCCGGCCTGCCTTCCCCGAGCTCGGTCCCCTGGAGCATGCCACCCCCGGGAAGCCACTGCCCGCCGAGCGGAGGGAGATGCTCCCCAAGGCAGAGTCCAGTGACCACATCTCGGCCTGGGCTGGCTCCTCGCCCAGGGCCACCGGCCTGCCCAAAGCTGTCTCCAGCGAGTTTATCGCTGGTGGACGGGTGGGCCTGTCCAAGCCTACAGCCCTCTCCAAACCGGAGCCAGAGGAGCTCTCCCTCTTCAGTAGGTCCCTCGGCCTGCCAAGCCCTAGCGACTCCTGTGACGCACTACTCGGCTGCTCGGGAAGGGTCCCAGAGGATGGCTCCTTCTGGTGAGTGGTATTGCTGTGGGGGGAGTGATGCTGGGTTGAAGCTGCCGTTGCTGTGAAGCCTCTTGTGAGCTGGAGTTGCCCCTTTCTTCCTGTGGTGTTCGGCTGGAGGAGATTTGGGCTGAGGGGCTATGGATGAGCAGGGTTCACGGGAGGGGGGAAGGATGCCCAGTGCCCGATGTCAGTGCCGCACAGGTAGTGTTCAGGGGAGCGGGTAGTGTGTGGGGTGGTGAGGCAGAGGCACAGGCTGTGGAGCAGGTGCCATCTGCCCCTGAGCTCTGGAAATGATGTGGCACCCTTGCTGCTGAAACGTGTACCCTGTGACTGAGACTTGTCCTAGCACTGCTGAAAGAGCCTGCGGGCTGCTGGCGCATGCTGTGTAATGGCATTAATGTGCCATCAGTGTTGTGACTGATGGTGGCTTTGTACTGGTGAAGGACACTGCTGCGGGGCTTGCAGTGCTGCTGTGACATCGCATGCCCTGACCTTTGGGGCTGGCTGTGCTCTGGGGCAGGGTCTGGGGGGCTGAGATCTGGATTTTTTTCATCAGCAGCCCGAGGGATGCATGATTCCTGGGGAAGGGAGAGGAAGCAGTTTTCTGGGGACGCCCTGTCTTGTAGGCTGCCTGCTGTGCCAGCCTGCCTGTGTCAGTTGGTGGTGAGGGGTCTTTGTGCTGGCTTCTAGAATTTCACTGGGGCTTGGGTTACAGTAGGACTTGCCATGTGCCACAGTGCAGACCCTGGGGGTATTTAGACACCAGGACCCATTTCCCTCACACAGGAGTTAAGGACCTGGTGTACCCTAGCTGAGCTTCAGCTCTGTCCACTTCTGTTGCAGACAGAAAGCTTCCTTGGGGGTGGGTGGGGAAGACCTCTGAGCCCCCATATTAGCCTGTTCTTCCTCTGTCCTCCCAAGCATCACAGTGGTCACCTGGAATGTGGGCACAGCCATGCCCCCGAATGATGTGACATCCCTGCTGCACCTCAACACGGGCGAGACAAATGATGTGGACATGATCGCCATTGGGTAAGAGGGTGAGGTGCAAGGCCCCCTCCCCTGCCCTGCCACATCCCTTTTTGGGATCCTCATAGCCTTGGAGGGTGGGGAATGGAAGAGCTGCAGCCCAAGCCTCCCCTGGGCCATGGTGAGCAGGGAGGGGTGTGCATCGCAAGCAGTAAAATACCAGAAAAGGTGATGGAGAATCAGCCCCTAGTAAAATGGGAGTCCTAAGAGGAACTGAAACACTTGAACCCTCTAAGAGCCTGTAGCTGGCTGTGCTGTGCAGAGCTGGGCCTTGGCGAGTGCTGCTCTTGCCATGAGTCCTGGTGTCAGGTCTGTAGAGGCATTTAACTTGCCTGATGGAGTCCTCTGGGAGCATTTTCCTCATCTCAGGTTTTCCCCATGGTATGCATGCCTCACAGGCACAAATCTGCTGTTCTCTCACAGCTGGGTTGGCTTTGTGCCCCTGGCAATACTTAACTGCTGGCAAGGCAGCGCTGTGTTGGTGTGGTAAGGCTTTATTGGTGTGGCTGGCAAGGCAGGCTCTGCCAGAGTCTAAGGGCAAACTGGTCCCTTGAGGTTTGCTGTGGTATGTGTGGATTCCAGGTAAGACCAGGGACGTGCTGCCTTTGTACAGGGAGTGAGAACAGCCTCTGCCCGTGGGCATAGGGTAGAGGAGCTGGATCTGCCTCCAGGATGCTCCCAGGGACTCTCCCAGTGCTCCTCTCCCTGCGGAGAGAGTGGTGTAAGGCTGAGCCTGCCCAAGCTGCAATGCTCTGTTGGAGACATCCACTCATCCTCCAGACATGTGCTCAGCCTGCTCAACCGGCAGGATGAGACTGTCTGGGGCTGTGGAGGTAGACTCAAGTCTGGATGGATGGTGCAAGGGGTGTAGCTGACAGCAAGGGGCTTGCTGGGACTGTGTCCCATGACACCCCCATGATGTCCTGCTGTTCCCCACCTCCTGGGCGTCTCTGCCTGGCTACATCCTCCCTCTAACAGTCTAGTGTCTTTGTGCCCTGAGCACTTGATATTTTTGGGCAAGACACTTCCTGATTCTGCTGTTCTCTGTGGATATTATGCTTCCCTCTCTTTACTAATTTCTGAGCCAGGAGGAGCACTATTAACCTTCTGTTTGTTGCTGCTCTGAGGCTGGTGGCTAGGATGCATCTGGACATCCTGAGCTGAAGTACTGATGAGACCTGGCCTCTCTGTAGAGACCAGTGCAGCTGAAATGCCCTGTAAGCCCCTCGTGCACCTAGAGGTAGAGTGCTGCTCAGCCCTGTGCAGCTGAACTGCTCCTGCGTTAAAAAGGGCCAAGGCCTCGTGGGTTCAGGGCCACTTGTGCCTTCTGCTAGCTCATGGCCTGATACCGCTGGAGAAACAGTATGGCTGGTTTGTGCTCTAAACCCAGGGTCGTCCCTTGAACTGCCGTTCCTGCCCTGGTCCAGCTCCCCAGCATTGTGCTTTGGGCCTTCTCCCAAGGAGCTCCTGCTAGCTGGGATCCAGACACCTCTCTTGTGTGGCTGAGGGACCTGTCCCTTTCCTCGCAGGCTGCAAGAGGTGAACTCTAAGATAAACAAGCGCCTGAAGGATGCCCTCTTCACAGATCAATGGAGTGAGCTCTTCATGGATGCACTCAGTCCCTTCCACTTCGTACTGGTAAGGAGGTCCCAAAGGGGCTGGGCAGCTGGTGTTCCCTCTCTGCCTGCCAGGCAGGTGGACTATGGGGAGGGAGAATTGGACTGCAAGGGTGGAGGGAGGAGGTGTGGTGGGAGAGCCAGCTGGAGGGACAACTGGCTGGAGGGACAGCCTGCAGCCATCCAAGCAGCGTGTAGGGCCTGACCCAAGGGCTACCAGTGCATCTCACCAGTGTGCCATCCTGCTCCCTTTCCTGTGCTTTAGGCTTCCCTTGTGGTGCTTTGGGGACACTTCTTGTTGCCCTCTGCATCGCACCAACGCGAGGAGGTGGATGTGGGAACAAGTCTATGCTTCTGGCAGCAGCCTGCTGGTACCAGAGCACTTGCCCCAGAGCGTACATGAGCCTTAACATTGCTGGGCTTCTCTCAGCTGTCAGTATTCAGGAGGGTGTGCCTAGATCTCTGAACTAAATGTGCTTAGTGATCTGCAAGATGAGGGACATCCAAAGGATGGAGGTGCTGCCCCTATGGCCTGGAGGTGGGGGAAGCTGTCCCTGTCCCTACAGGCTCTGCGGTGGCTACCATCCTGCTTCAGCCCCTGCTCTCATTCCAGGTCAGCACAGTGCGGATGCAAGGTGTGATCCTACTGGTATTTGCCAAGTACTACCACCTCCCCTTCCTGCAGGACATCCAGACAGACTGCACGAGGACAGGGCTAGGAGGCTACTGGGTGAGTGCGGCCCCGGGGGAGGTGGTGAGGGGCTGGTTTCCTGAGGAGTCATGGGATTCTCTCGGTGCAGGGCAACAAGGGTGGGGTGAGCATTCGTCTCTCCATCTTTGGCCACATGGTTTGCTTCCTAAACTGCCACCTGCCAGCACACCTGGAGAAGGCAGAGCAGCGCAAGGAGGACTTTGCCACCATACTGCACATGCAGCAGTTCGAGGGGCACGCAGCCAGTGGCATCCTGGACCACGAGTACGTACCACACCACTTTGCTCCCCAATCTGGGCCAGGGCTCTAGTGCCAGCCCCCATCCTTGACTGCTTCCAGATAGGGTCTGGGGTCTGTCCCCTGAATCCCAGCACAGCTTGGAGATGGGGTTTTGTCTGCAGAGTTGCGAGATTGTCCTGTGGCCCAGTGGGGACCCAGCATGATGGGGTAGGTGTTAAGAGGGGTTCTTGGTCTCCCCTGGAGCACGTCCAGGCCTGCTGCAGCTCCTGTCATACTGGCGCTGTTGGGTTTTGGGAATGCTGAAGTGGGGGGGCCCGGCTCTGCCCCATTGTCTTGGCTGTGCAGTCTGACTGGTAGGTGTCTTATGGTGGAAGTTTCCACCCACAATTTCTGACTGGGAAAGTCAGGCTGGTTAGGTTAATGGTGCATGGTCCTATTTGAGGAATCCTGGCAGGGCTGGCAGCTGGCCAGGCTGTTGGCTGAGTGCTGACCTTCACTGGTGCTCGAGGGTGCCTGTGCTGCAGGCTGAGGATGTTTTTCCCCTGGCTGTGCTGCCTGGCTCCAGTAGCCTTGGCCCTTCCATCCCGTCGCCCTCCCTCCCACCTACAGCCTTGTGTTCTGGTTTGGGGATCTCAACTTCCGCATCGAGAGCCTTGACATCCGCTTTGTGAAGTATGCTATCGACAGCAACATCCTGAGCCAGCTCTGGGAGAAGGACCAGGTGAGAGGGGTGTGCATGCTGCTTGAGCCTTAGTGGGGCTCTGAGTGGCATTCAGCTCTTGCCAAAACTGCACATGCAGCTGTGGGACAGGGCATGTTCCCTTGCTGTCCATGGGGTGCAAAGGGCCCTGGCTCTCCTGACTCTGTGGGGAAAGGGCAGCACAGTCCCAGGATAGTCTGTGTGGAAGCTGAGCACATGCTTCCTTTATCAATGTGCTAGGAGAAGCTGGGCCATTGGGTCTACGGACTTGCTGCTTGCATGGCATGGGCAAACCCCAAGAGGTCTGTGGAGCTGGCAGCAGTGGGGCAGGGTTGACTGTGTGTTGGGGATTAAGAGATCTGGGGGGGGGCTTGCAGAGAGGTCTGGCCATGGGGTCTGGTGAGCTCCCCAACCTGTTTTCTTTCCCACAGCTGAACATTGCCAAGAGCACCTGGTCTGTCCTCAGTGGCTTTCAGGAGGGACCCCTGAACTTCCCACCCACATTCAAGTTCGATGTGGGCACCAACAAGTATGACAGCAGGTAGGAGAGCAGAGTTCAAGCGTGTGCTGGGCCTGGGAGCTGGTGGCATGGCCAGAGGATGCAAGAGTGGTGGGGCTCAGAGCCAGGGCAGTGGCTAGTGCCAGTGTGGATGAATGGGGAAGCCATGCTGGGGCAGGCACAGGCTGTTCTTCGGATGGCAGGCTGGAACACCACTGTTGTTCTGGTGCCAGCACAGGTCTGGCCCTGCAGCCACACTGAACTGTGTGCTGAGGTGAACCACATTCCCTGCCTGTGGGTGCTGTGGTACTAGGGGGAGGCAGTTTGGGGTGGAGCCCACTGCCCCCTGCCAGGCAAGAGATGCCCCTCTGTGCCCTGCAGTGCCAAGAAGCGAAAACCTGCCTGGACTGACCGCATCCTCTGGAAGATCAAATCTCCCAGTGTCGGTCTTGGTGCGGGTGGGCGCCGGCCCAGCCGGGGTGTTCTGTCAGTGAGCCAGCTCTGCTACTGCAGCCACATGGAGTACACCGTCAGTGACCACAAGCCGGTAGCTGCCATCTTTGCGGTGCAGGTGAGCACTGCCCATTGCCACAGGGCACACAGGCAGGAGCTACAGGGGTGAGAAGCCCTGCTAGTATGTGATGGGGTGCGTGGGATTTTTTTTTTTTTTTTTTTTGCTAAGCTTGGCTGTTTTGCCACTGTGGCTGGGGCTGCTGTTGGTGTTATGCATGAGGGCCCAGTCCTAGATGGGTGCCCTGGGCAGCAGGGGCAGTTCTCTTTGGCATGCCCTTGCTCACCATGTACATGTCTCTGACAGTTTGCTTCCAAGGCAGACAAGCCTCCAGTTGAGATTTATGTGGCTGATGAATGGAGCAGGCCTGAGCAAGCAGTTGTCAGGTACAAGATGGCTGCTGGCTTCCACCGGAGCTCCTGGGACTGGATAGGACTCTACCGGGTAGGGGCTTGGGGGCTGGAGGGGGTGGGGAGTACCGCACAGCACTGTGGGGTCCCTTCTGAGCTATCCCCTGCCAGTGGACACAGGTGCATGGCACAGACCTGTGCTCTGCATTCTCCTGTCCACTGGGAGCAGCAGGATTTTGGCCCTGCTTTAGGAGGCTCAGATCCAGCAGTTTCCTCTTGCTTTGTAGGCCCCACAGGGTTCAAAGCCTGGCACTCCCAGGGGCTGGGGGCCAGGGCACCCACGGAGTGGGTGTGAGGCAGCTCTTGGTGCCCTTGTGCAAGAAGAGGGGGCTGAGCGAGAGGAGAGCAAAGGCCAGGTGTGGCTGATGGCACTGAGCAGGGCTGATGTTCCCCCATTCACCTGTGTTCTCTCTCCCATGTACATGCATATAGGTGGGTTTTCGACATCCTAAAGACTATGTGTCCTATGTCTGGGCCAGGACTGATGATGGAGAGCGCTGTCTGGAGAAGCAAATGTGTGCACAGGTGAACTGGGGCTAGCCCTGCTGTCTCACTGGGCGTGTGCCCCATGGTGGGGGTCAGTGGCCCCTTTGTGCCCCTGATGGGGCAGGAGGGCAGTTCCTTATTGCTTTGTCATGAGCCTTGGGTAGGCCCACTGTGCTGGCATCAGGGATTTCTGCTCTCAGCTGGGGCTGGGGGGGCACCCCTGTGCTCAGCCCTGGTGCCCATCAGCTGTCTCTGGGCTGCAGGTGATGTTCTCAGAGGAGGCACTGCCCAAGGAGAAGGGCGAGTACATCCTTGGATACTACAGCAACACCTCCAGCAGCATCGCTGGCGTGACCGAGCCCTTCCAGGTCAGCATGGCTAAGGGTGAGGGTCTGAGGGAGGCAGGGTGTAGGGGTGTCCCACAGCCCCCTGTGTGGATCAGCCAGCAGTGCTGATGCTGGGGTGCAGATCTCCCTGCCCAGGTCGGAGGAGGGCAGCAGTCCCACGGACAGCTCAGGCACCAGCTCAGAAGAGGAGGATGACAGCACACTTGTCCTGCTGGCCCCCAAATCTCGTAGCCCCAGCCCAGGCAAGATGAAACGGCACCGAAGCCGAAGCCCCAGCCTGGCCAAGTTCCAGGGCCTCATCCTGCGGCCATCAAGCAGGGATAGGGGTATGAGCCGCAGCCCTTCACCCCAGAGCCGCCGAGGCCTCCCCGGGGACATTCCCACCATCCACCTGCCCCAGGAGGAGCTGGGGTGCCGTGCAGCCAAAGCCAAGGAGCCAGGGCGGGCAGCTGACAGCCAGGAGGGCAGCTCCTTCTACCAGACTGTGCGGGAGTGGGGTGGCCCCAAGCGTGTCTCTGCTGACAACCCCTTGGCCAGTGCTGACCCCAGGAATCTGGGCCTCCTGCCTGCACTCCGTCTGGAGATGATTGACCAGGCTCTGGGCCGGCGGAGGGAGAGCACAGACCAGGGCTACCCCTGCAGGAGGATGAGCCCCACCAGCCCCCCAGGCTGCAGCACCTCCCCAAAGGAGGGGAGCAGCCCACAGGAGCTGGACACCCATAGCTGTGCCATGGGCAACTGATACAGTGGCCCTCTTCCCTGTAGCACCCTTGCTGTGCACTTTCCTCTGCCACTTTCCTGCTGAGATGCCCCTCCCTTATTTATTGCAGTGACTCCTCACCCCTGTTGTGTGCCTGGCAGGTAGGGGCCTCCCACTGCTCCCCCCCGGCCTGAGATGCTGCCCTGGCTGGGCTGGGAAGTGGCATGGCGGGGGGGGCAAGGCTGGTCTAGTGTGGTGGTGGGGAGCCCATTGTGAAATTCAAAGTGTAAGACCCTTCAGTCCTATGGGAGAAATGCTGGCCTTGCACCCAAGGTGGGACAGGAGGCCAGGGCAGGGTTCTGTTGGCAATGGTGATGAGCATAGAGTGAGGACCACCCCAGGGTACCCTTGAGATCAAAGCTTGCTCCTTCCCTGCTGCCTCCATTGTGCCTCAGCCTTGGATGTAGTGCAAATGACAAAATAAACCATCCTGGCCCACCCCAGCTGCACTGTGCTTACTGCAGGGGGGACAGGATCAGCCCCTGGCGTGGGGGCTGCAGGGTGAACAGGGGCAGCAGGCTTAGCCCTGGCACTACACACCGTGCTCAGACCACCCTTTATTCATTTTCTGCTGCACATGGAGCCCTAGGCCTTCCCCCAGCTGCT
The DNA here is from genome assembly GCF_964106895.1 of Numenius arquata. Lineage (NCBI taxonomy): Eukaryota > Metazoa > Chordata > Aves > Charadriiformes > Scolopacidae > Numenius > Numenius arquata. Next base: position 17,424,974 of record NC_133591.1, read on the forward strand.
GCCCCCTACCTTGCTCTAGGGCTGGGAGCCAGTGCAGACCCCAGCCCTCCCTGCACCCCCTCCCACCCTGCCTGGGGAAGGGGGCCAGGATCACACCACAAGGCTCCCCTCCCCTCCACCCCCCAGCTGAAAAGGCACAAATCCAGGGGTGGGGGGAGGTCTTGCCATCCCCTCCTGGCACAACAGGTAAGGAAGATCCTGGGTTTCTCCTTTCTCAAGCCCTCCTGTTCCTTTCCCCTTGCTTTGGTGCTCATGGGTGGCAGCCATAGCCATCCCCTGTAGCTGCAGTGCCTTGAGAGGCTCCTCAGCCTCTCTGCCTGCCCCTGCTCCAGCTGTGAACCCCAGCTCCATGCAGTCATGTTAGCAGCTATGCTCAGTGCTATCCTTTGTCTCAAGGACCAGAAATCAAGCAGCCCCAGTTTGTGGCTGCTGTACAGCATGTCTTCCTCCCCATGCAAGGCAGTGCTTCTTGGGCATCATCGGGGCACCACAAGGTGCTGAGCTGCTGGCTTCTGCTCCAAGACCAGCCGCAGGCATCGCTCATAGAGGGTATTACCACTGTCCTGTGTCTTCCAGTCTGGAAGCTTGGCCTCAGAGGTTGCACGTGGAAGACCCCAGTGCCTCAGGGTCTTTTTGAGATGCCGTGCAGGTACTAGCAGGGCCCGGGTTGTTGCATTACAGCTGCAAGAGAAGCAAAGCTATGAGTATCAGTGTAACACTGCAGACTGATATCCATTGCCTTCCACCCCAGTGCTGCTCAGGATACAGCAGCACAGGTGATAATGCTTGCACTGCCAGCTTCATGCCAAGCCTGCAGGACAGCACCTAACCCCACCAGGCATCCCTCCTGCCCACACAGGGTAGGAAGCCCCATGCAGGCCGTGTTCCCTTGACCCTTTGCACTTACTTGTGCTGTGGCTCATTGCCTGGGCTGCAGTCAGTGGGCGGCTCCAGAACAAAGCAGTCTGTGGTGATGTGGACAGCCAGGACAGCCACCTCCACATCACTGAGGTTCCTTGCCCTGTGCAGGGACCGTGCCAGCCTGTGGGTGCAGGAAAGCAGTAGTCAGCAGCTGCTGCCCAGGGTGGGCATCCCACTGGGGCCCACCTCATCTGACCCCGAACTGTCCACACACAGTGCACTGTCCACATACTCTGCAGTGGTGGGAAAAACCCTGCTTTTTCCTCCCAGACACATACCTGCGAGTGCAGTTGCAGTGGAATAGCATCTGAGTGCCTGCGTTGTGCAGCTGGTACTTCACCTCATTGGGGGCAATCTGGTGCTCGCACTTATCCAGGTGCTTGTAGTACCTGCACACCCTGCGAGGGCCTGAGGACAGTGGGGTGGTGAGGGGCTCTGCCAGCACGCAGCCCCATTGGGCTGAGGCCTTGGGACACCCCAGCAGCAGCAGCACATGCTCTGCCTCAGCACCAACTCACCATGCTGCCTGTGCCCCTCCACAGCAGGCACAGGGGTGGCTCCACAGGGCTCTGGGGCCAGGCTGGATCTGATGCTGCCATCCTGAGTGCAGGCAGGGTGTGCTGAGCCCCCAGCCCTGTGCTGTGTTCCTCCAGGCACTCGCTTTCCTCCAGCAAGGTCCTGTTCCAACATGGTCATTTCTGTTGGGGGGCCAGGCTTCAGCCCCCACTGTGCTGCTGGGTGCCTGGTTGTGGGCTCAGCCTTGTCCCTGATGGATGCAAGGGACAAGGTACCTTGGCCCCGTGGCTGCTGGGCTGTCGCAGGTCTCTGTGCCTGGCGGAGCCTGGGGTTTTGCCCCAGTCCTTGTCGAAGCCGTTTGTGCCCTGCTCTAGAAGACGTCTTTCCTTTGCCTGGGGGCTGCACAGCAGGGCTGCCCACCTCCTGCGTGGGCAGGCTGTAGTGGTACTGATTCTGCTGCACCATCCTGGCCAGGGGTACTACACCATAACGCTCACACCTGAGGACACCATGGACCATGAAGCCCTGCACACCAGCCCCAGCTGTGCTCTGTTGCAGCCGGCAGGGCAGCCAGGCAGGGCGTGCTGAGGGGCCACAGCAGGGGACCGAGATGGGGGCATCCACGGGGCACTCACCCTCCCCACCAGTGCCACTGGATGCACTCCTCACTCTCCTCCAGCACGAAGCACGGCACCTCCAGCAGGTTGAAGAAGGTGACGCCGATGATGTTGGAGATGGTGTCGTTGAGGGCCAGCAGGCACTGCCGGAACCTGCGGGGCAGACGGGGGCGGTGAGAGGCCTGGCGGCCCCTGGTGCGCCCACACGCTCTCGGCCTGGCCCCCGGCGCACCTGGCGTCGCAGTCGCAGTGGGAGACGGTGTGCAGGCGGTAGTTGCGGATACCGTAGTTGAACTGCAGCGCCGTGATCTGCGCCGAGCACTGGTCGTGCTCCCGGCAGCACCGGTCGGGGCCGCGGAAGAGACCTGCGGGCGGCAGCCGGTGAGCGCGGCCCCGCCGGGAGCGTGGGGTGTGCGCGCCCACCGCCCCCGCCCGCCCCCGTACCCAGCTCGCTGGCGTCCCCCGCCGAGTCGCCGGCGCCGCACCACAGCGTGCCCGGCAGCGTCCAGCCCCGCCGGCGGCGTCCTGCGGGCGGCGCGGGGTCGGCGCAGGCGGCGCGGCGCCGCCAGAGCGCGGCCAGGTCCCGCCGCAGCGCGGCGCCGGGGGCGGCGGGCGGGCGGCGGGCGCAGGCGGCGCGGAAGGCGCGGGCCAGGCGCGGGTCGCGGCGGGCCCAGCAGGCGCGCAGGCGGCCGCGCCCGGCCCAGGCGCTCTCCACCACCCCGGCCGGGCCGGGGCCGCCGCCGCTCAGGAACGCCATGTAGCGCGCACCGCCCGCGCCCGCCGCCCGCCGCGCGCACACGGCGCCGCCGGGCCAGGCGCGCGCGCACGCACACACCGCGGCACAGGCCAGCACCGCGCGCGCCCACATCCCGCGGCACCGCCCGTCCCCTCTCGCGCCCGGCTTTAAGTCCGCGCCGGGCGGCGGATCCAGCGCTGATTGGGCCGCACCGGACCGCCCCGCCCCGCCCCGCCCCGGGGAAGGCCGGCGGGGTGCAGCCGGTAAGCCCCCCGCCCCCCGCGCGGGCACCCCCACCCTGTGCCGTACGCCCCCCTTCCCCTCCTGGGTGCCTTCGTGTCAGACTCCCGCCCCGGCCGTGCACGTCCAGTCCCGGGCACCCTCTGCCCGTGCCCTTCCTCCCTGGGCGCCCCGGGACCGTCCCCCCATCAGGTGCAGCTCCGTGGGGCAGCCCCAGCCCCTGCCGGTGCAGAACCCCCGCCTCACGCACGTGTGTACCCTCCGGGGAGGGTGTGCACAGGTGCCCATCTCCCCTGCATGCCCGACCGCGTGCATTCGCCTGCACGGGGTTTAGGCCCGTGTGTGCACATGGGCGCTGTATGCAGTACAGGCAACACAGCCGTCACCCTCTCCAACCCCTGCTGAAGCTGCCTCACGGTCCAGCACCGTCTGGCCGCGTGTTGAGTGTCTCAAAGGAGGGAGACTCTGCAGCCTCCCTGGGCACTCTGTGCTAGTGCTTGAACGTCACAGTACAAAAGTGCTTCCTGCTGCTCAAAAGGAACATCCTGTGCTCCAGTTTGTGCCCATTGCACTAGTGTCACTGGGCACCACTGGGAGGAGCCAGGCTCTCTGCTTTTTGCACCCTCCCTGCAGGATACATTAATAGGATCACCCCATACTTCCTCTGCTGAGTGGACCCAGCTCTCGCAGCCTCTCCTCCTAGGACAGATGCTCCAGTCCTTTCACCACCATCATGGACCTTTGCTGGAGTCACCCCAGCAAGCCCATGCCTTGCATGGGTGAGCCCAGGCTGGAGAGGACACAGCAACGTGTCTTTCACCCCCCGGGCTGGTACTCCCCTCCTCTGCTCTGGCAGTGCTCTGCCCATGGCAGCCAGGGCCACTGGTGGCTTCTGCTGCGAGGACACATCCCTGGCTCCTGTTCAGCCCAGCAGGATCCCAAGGTCCAGCCCACAGAGCTGCTTTCCAACTGGTGGCCCAGCCTGCGTTGGCACATTTCCCAACTGTGAACCAGGATGTCTCTCCCCTGGAAATACCCTGGGAGTGTGGCTGGGCTGTGGGGCAGTGCTCACCTCCCCTAACCCCCTTTGTCCCCACTACCCTGGCCCATTAGAGCCCCTGTGCCCTGGGGCAACCTTGCTGAGGGTGGCTGGTGGGGCTGAGAACACCCCCACTCTGCAGCATCACCGCTGCATCCCAGAGGGATGGTTGCCTGGCCCTGGAGAAGTGACCCACCAGGGGTCATCTTCACTTCTTTCTGCCAAGAGGGGCTAGAAAGGGCAAGGAAGGAAGCTGAGCTGGCCACTATTATTCCTCTGGTGCAGCTTGTGCTTCCAGATCCAGCCTGGGGTTTATTTACTTGCCTGGGATGATGCTGTGCCCTACTGGGGTTCTGCATGCTGAGGGATCAGGTGTGTGTATGTCTGTTTGCAGAGCCCCATGTGCCCGGGAGTGCTGCAGGGCAGCCAGGGGCTGGCAGCCAGGGTTTGGCAGTGGAGCCTTATCTCACCTTATCATCATTTCCCCAACAGCACAGACAGAGGCCAACGCTACAGACAGTGCAGAGTCCACTCTGCAGCTGTGATATGGCTGCTGTGTGCCACCCATGACATCGCCTGAGGTGTCACAAAGGTCTCCCAGCTGCTGTGTCATCTGGCGAGGCCACCTCTAGACTCACGTGGCCCCTGTCCTGTGGAAGGATATTTCCACCCTGGAGGCTGTGTTCACCAAGTGGGATGAGGGGTGGCATGCTGGTGTCAGGGAAGGGCTTTGCTGGGGGATGCCCTGGCCCCAGGGGAATGAGCCTTCAGCCACCCCACTGGGAGTTGCAGAGCCCTCCTGCTGTGGGCTCCACCACAATGTGTTGTGCTTCTGTCCCCTGCACGCCTAGCACACCCAGGGCTACCCCATGCTAGGGCTGTGCCCTGCACCCCCAGTGCACCTGGGACCACCCCATGCCAGCCTGCAAGGCCCCTATGGGGAGAGCCTCAAGCTGGCAGCACGGTGCAGCCTTGGCTTGCCAAGTGTGTGAGCACGTCAGGGACTCAGGACCCAGTTTGGTTTTGTCTGGAAGATAATGGAGGATAAGGAGGGACGTCTGATGCTCTGGCTTTCACCCATCAAGCAGCCGGTGGGGGAGGATGGCTGGCCCCACGGCGCAGAGCACCCCACTGCCTTACCAGATGGCTGCTGCCCTGCTGGCAGGGTGAGGTTGGGGTCTGGCTGGCCGGGGCGTGGGTCTGACCCTGGGCTGGCTGCCCCGACAGGCAGCACCGTGCAGACCTGCGCCTGGTGCTGCTGACGTGGCTCAAGGCCACGGGCAAGGCTGGCACGGGGCTGAGACGCCAAGGGCTCTCTCTGCCTGCAGTGCTGGCGCTGCCACAGCACTCAGGGCACCACTGAGCCAGCAGTGGGGGAGCGTTGGGCTCTGGCAGAGATGCCAGCAGCTGTGGTCATGAGTGGTGAAGGTGGCTAGCAGGTCCCAGACTGGGTCGGCAGGAGTGCAGGGATGGGCTGGTGAAGGAATTCTAACCCCCTGCTCTGTGCACCACGTCCCATTTAGGGCTCCCCAGCACAAGAAAGACATCTTATACTGGAACGAGGCTGGTGCAAGCTACCGAGCTGTTCGGGGCTGCTGGAGCTGGACTTCCTTGGGCTGGAGGAAGGTAGGAGAAGTTGGGCTTTATGTGCCCTGAACTTGAGGTCATGGCAAGTCTCGTTCCTTCTTCTTTTGCACCTCCAGGCCAGCACGGGCATTGGGGTGATGCTTCCTACAGGGAGATCCTGTGGCAGTAGCTGGAGAACTGGACTCTGCGGGTGACTGCAGACCTGGGCCTTGTCTGTGTTCCAGACCTGACACATCCCCGGCTGCCCCCTTGTCCAGCCTTGCCCTTTGCCCTCACTGGCCGGCAGCACTGGCTCCCTGCAGGTGTGCAAGTGTATTTATCGTGCATGCTGCCAGTTGTGTCCTGCTCATGTCCCCGCAGGAGAGGCATCAGTGGATGGCAGGGCACGGCGCTCCCTTCTCTGGAGAAGGAGCTGTTGCCCTGCCCAGGACAGAGCCAGAGGAAACTGAGCTTTTTTCTAATATTATTATAATTCTAATATATAATTCTAATATATTGAGCTATATTTTCTAATATAGGTTTATGGGGGAAGGGATTAAAAAGGGGGAATTGTTGTCTCTCTTGCACTTGCCAGACTCTCAGCACAGAAGCTGGGCTGGATTCATCAGCTATTTTCAGTGCAAGTCTTGGCTGTGGAAATGATGGGGAGTCAAATCAGGCTCTATGGTCATCCGCAGGTCCTCCGACTCACTGCAGTCCTCTCCTGTCCCAGGTCCTCAGCAGGGAGTGCAGCCCCCTCAAGGTCTTTTCCAAGGATCACAGAGGACCCTGAAGGTCCTAAGCAGCGTGGTCTAGGTGACTCTGCTTGAGCTAGGGACTAGACGATTTCCACCCTCAGCAAGGCAGGCCTGTACCAGGCTTCTGGAGTGGCTTCCAGCAATAACCAACCATGGTGTCTGTTAAGCAGCCATTCCTGTAAGAAAATACAGAGGCCCAAGATAAGAAAAACAAAAATTAAAACTACCCCAAACCTCCCCAAGACACATAGGTTCCTTGTAAGAGGTCAGATCCTGATGCTGGAGGAAATTCCCACCATTTTCTACTTTCCCTTAGCGCTTAGACAATTCTCAGTGCTGTTGTATACTTGGGAGGTGCCTGGTTTTACTGCCCTCGTGAATGCCTTCCTTTAAATTGTGGGAACTACCTAGAAGGAAGCAGCTCTGCGAGCATAAGCTAGTACCTGGCTGATACATATGACTGCACTTCCAGGTGAAGGTCAGGTAAGTGATAACTAAGCAGGACCCGGGTTGACCTACAGCATGAGGAACAGCAGCTCAGAAGAAGGGATCCACTTGTCAGCATGTGTCGAGGCTTGGTAGAAATCATGTGGGCTGGCAAGCTGGAGTGCAGAAAAGGTCACAGGGTTGGAGTATTTCTGAAAAGCACAGCCTCCTTTCTTTTGGTGTCCAAGATAAGTCACGTGACGTGCTGGTATTTTCATCTCTTTGGAAATGGGATGAAGGGACCAAAGCAGCTTGACAGGAAAAAAAAATTCCCGCATGATTTCCATTTGCTTAGCATTGTGTATGTTGGCTCTGACTGTGACCTTCTACAATTGATGGGGAGGTTTTAATGCCTACAGCAGAAGTGTTGTATTGTGCTAGGCGAATCATTAACCTGCAGAATAAAGCTAACAGGTCACAGCATGGTCTGCATTACAGTAGGTCTGCATTACTCCTAGCGTGCGTAGAGTCAGGGCTGGCCGGGCAGCCAGCTCCACCTGGAGCACAGCAGCCCCATGGGGTCCTTCTGCTGGCCTGGCTGCAGCCCATCTGCCCTGGACCACAGCCAGCCACATCATGTTGACATCGTCACATACAAGCAAAGAAGAGGACTAAAAGCTTGAGGTTTCCTCCTTGAACCTCACGCATCTGCTGATAAAGCCATTTTCCCCAGTTTTGGTAAAGGAAATAGCCAAATTCAGTGGGCCTTGCGCCCTAGGGGATTTATCCTTTCTGCTAGAGCTGAGTCTTGTGCCACCAGACCCTGGGCTTCTCCTGCTCAGTCCAATGAAATGGTTGTTTTTTTTCCCATTTGTAGGTCCAGCCTAGAAACAAGGTAGATACACACAGGCATGCAATTTCTATGGCAGTTTCTACAGAGGGCGAGTCTGAGGAACAGCTGCACCACCAAGATTCCAGAGAAGCTGCAGATGTTTACCAGCAGCAGGATGAGGCCAACTGTGTCCAAGGGTGTTAAAGGGTGTCAGTAGTGACAGAGCAAGGTAGTAACACAGAGCAGTGACTCATGGAGCGAGCTCCAGAGCCCAGAGCCAAGGCAATGATGCCGACACAAGGGATTGCATGAAGGGAACCAGGACTCAGGAGCTGCCTTGACCCTGGCCAAAGACCATGTCCTGTGCCTGTACCACTGTCAGGGATAGTGACTCTGCAGTAGCACCAAATTTTCATGAGCAGCAACAGGAGCCCAAGGATGAGGAGTGAACCTGGCATAGAAAATGACTGAGCTAATTAGCAAATTCAGCTGCTCTTCCAGAAATCTGCTATTAGAGTATCCCAGAAGTGCTGGTCAGAAGGTGGCTTGTTTTTATTTTGGATACTGCAATGGATACTCCATTGTTGCTTTAACTCATCCTGGTTCATGTCAGTCAACTTGGAGGGTGAGGGCAGCTTCACAAGCTCTCAAGCCTTGGCACCTCCTCTACCAGTGCAGCCACACCACATATACAGTCACTCTGTAACCTGCCACCCTCTTGAGCCAACAGTCACCTCTTCTGCGCTATGTGCGAGAGATTCTCTCACCAGGTGATCACCAGAGATTTCACTTTCACCAGGCCCAGGTTCAAAAATTGGAAACATCCAGTGATTGCTCTCACATGAAAGGTGCCAAGACAGAAAGCTACTGCTTTTTTGCCAGCGGGGGGAGAGGGGAAGCGTGAGGTGGAGAAAGGATGCAGGGGGAAGAGTCAGGCAGAGGGGAGAAAATGGCTAGGATTCGTACCCAAATTATAAAGGGTGAAAAACATCTGCTTAAGAGAGCAAGGTGCCAGCTATGTCCCTTCTCTAGCCAATCCTTCTGCATCTGTGTTAAAACACTAGTAGCCTCCCACTATTTTTTCAGAAGTTGACAGTATTATTTTAATACACACTATCCCATCTGCATTGGCTGTATCTGTACTAAGAGAATAAACCAAACTTTGAACATGCTTTAAGTCCATATTCTTATGGCACTTAGCTATTCTCGACAACTAGGTAATCAGCCTTGGAAATACCTATGGCTATGACACATACATGAGAAAACAAAACTCATATCAATGCATCCAGGGGGTTATGTCTTAAATGGGATGATCTTTCTTGTGTTTTCTGTTGTTTTTTTTGGGATTGTTTTTTTTTTTCAGGGGGTTTATAATTCTTAGTATTTCAAGCATCAGGGAAGACAAAACTGACAGGTCTAGGAGCAGCAAGTTCACTTTAATGATCAGTAATATCTTAACTTGTGTGACCAATTCCTCTGTCATGACCTTGAGAAGGGTTCTCAAACTTTTAAGCCTACCTTGAAAAGGTAAGCTGGAATGTTCTCAGGAGTGAGGGGAACTGTAATTGAAATAAGAGCAGTGTTTGTTCCAGAGTGATGTTCCACTTATCAATATCCAGCCCTGATAAAAGAGTTCAAGAGGTTTTCTTCTTAAGGTGGATATTTGATAGCTTTGTATGATGTTGTTCACTATCTTTGTTTCTGTACAAGCCACATGTGAATCCCAAATGAAAATACTGTTGGCATGGAAATAGCTGCAAAGCATTTACAAGACCTCAAGGGACTCTATCAATTAGACTACTAATTATTCTTACCGCTGCAAGGCTGCTTCTTTCTGCAAATTCCAACTGCTGTTGCATTAGCAAAAGCCTGGAATGCTGAGACCCTTGGCCTTGGTTTCTGTCTCTGGGGAGTAGAATATGAGTCATCTGAGAAACTCAGCTCTTCATATTTTCTTGTAGTTCAAACAAAGATTGTTAGGAGCATAGTAATTAATTTGTCTACTTTATTTTCTTCTGGTCCTATAAATGCAGTGGAATATAAAAAGGAAATGTTGAAAGAGGGAGGGTGAAACAATTTAACTAGGTCAGAAGAGAGCCAGCAGACAAAAAAATTGTTCTTTCCATGCCTCTTCCATCCTCATAAATTTTGGAATTTCCAGGACAGGCCAGCTAGTACTACTCCATACATGTAGTAACATACTTTCAAAATGTCAAGCACATCTCCACATGTTTCATCTTAAAAATGAACAAGCTAAAAATTCTGTTACCCGGATCCCTGCAGAAGACTTTGGGCACTGAGGCTACATGCAAATCTATCAGCCCTACAATCTTCCTGTATCTGTACTTCATGGCAAGTCTCCATGCTGTGGCTCCAGTGTTCTGAGATCTGCCTTCACTCCCTTTACAAAAAAACATGTTTAAGTTGTACATAACAGAAGACACTATATACAAAAATTCAAGTGAGCCAAAGAATTGCCTTAGTTCCTCCAAACCCATCAGAAATACAGGCTCACATTTGATAGACAGTTCAAGATACTCTTAATACCTTGTGGCCTTTCTAGTTATCTACAGTCTCTTCAGTCCCTGAACACCAAGTAGCCCAAGTATATGGCACTTGTGCATTGCCACAGGCAACTACTTTGTCTTGTCTGAAAAATGTTTTGCGTTGCTGCCTCCTTCTGGAAGTAAGCTGGACCAGTTAAATGGCATATTAAAAATGAATTGTTTAACATCAAGAGACATGCGTGCTCATAAGCTTTTGGAGGTAGAAGACACCCACTAGCCCAAGCATGAAATTCTGTAAACAATATGGAGAGTACTGCATTATCCATTTTCTAATTCAGACCTAATTAAGTTAAATCGGGACAATCAGATGTCACTGGTGGCCAAGGGGACCTCGCTGGTGGCCACAGAGACTTCGCTGTTGGACATGTGTTGTGGGCGGAATTATTAACTTCACTCATAAGAGAGAAGTAGTGAAACATTTATTAAGGTGAAACAGTGATTTAGCAATATCAGTAGTAAATGTGATGATAGTGTTTTATGAGATTCGATGTCAAGGCACACTCTATTATTTACTGCCCAGAGGACAGGGTCAGACAAACTGTCAGGGAGACCCTCCCGTTGAGTCACGAGGTTCAGAAAGGACCCCCTTGCGTTCTAAACTCCTTCTCAGAGAGGCGTCTAGGTGTGGCTGGATCCAATCCTAGTCCCAGACTTGGTCAATGGTTTATGTCTAAAGTATTATATATGCACAATCAACCCTTTATATTACTTAGCTAAGATTTCAAAGTTCAGTCACTTACCAAGAATCTGTTACAGCGAGGAATCTCTCAGCCTCAAGGAGTACAACCTTAAGCAAGCGTCCCTACTCAAGGGGAGATCCTAGCGTGCAGCTGCTGCCATACAGGAGAGCTCCAAGGGCTCTTGGGCTGTCCACTATTTATACAGTAAGATAATTGACCTACAGTCATATTCTCATGGGAACAAAATATCTAGGTCCCCACTCCAGACAGTGTTTTGACTACTGTTGCCAGCCATCCCCCAAAGTCCAGGTGCAACTCATCCCAACTCCCACTGATGTTTATGGCTTGAGCAGGAGCTGGTGGGGAAGAGAGGTAAAAATGGGGAGAGCACACTGCCACAAAACGGGAATATCATTGGTGGAAACCAGGTCCTCAGTGGTGGCCACGGAGACCTTCAGGTGGCCACAGGGATGTCACCTTCCTTCTGGCAGCAAGCTCCAGATGATCGTAAGTTTTGAGGTCGACCCTGAAGACAGCTAAACCAGCAATGTAGGTGGTGCTAAGGAATCAGTTTCCAGAGACCAAGAGAACAAGTACCACGTTTTCTTCCTAGAGCATACCGTGTCAGACCTGGCTCCAGACTGTTTCTTTTTCTGATCCCAGCCTTAGGGAGAGTGAGAACCTCAAGATATGTGGTGATATGAAAGCAGTTGTTAGAGAAAGTGAGAAAAGGTTGCCCCTGGGACATCACTGGTGGCCACAGGGACCTCACTGGTTGCGATGGGGACCTCGCTGTTGGCCACTGGGACATCAGTGGTGGCCTCAGGGTCATCACTGGTGTCCACCAAGACCTCACTTGTGGCCATTGGAACCCATGGGTGGCCACAGGGACCTCACTGGTGGCCATGGGGAACTCACTGGTGGCCACAGAGACATCACTGGTAGCCATAGGGATGTCACTTGTGGCCAAGGAGACTTTGCTGGTGGACACAGGAAATTTGCTGGTAGAAACGTGCACCTCACTAGTGGCCATGGTGACATCATAAATGGACTCAGGCACCTTGCTGGTGGCCACAAGGACACTCAGGTGACCACAGGGACCTGGCTGTTGGCCTATGGGACCCACTAGTGCCCATGGTTGGCCCCCATGGTTGCCACGGGGACCCTAAGGTGGTGATGGGGACCTCAATTGTTGCCAAGGGTTCCTCACTTGTGGCCCCTGGGACCTCACTTGTGGGCACAATAACTACACTAGTTGCCACGAGGACATCCCTGATGTCAACCAGAACCTCACTGGTGGCCACAGTGACGTCACTGGTTGCCACAGGGACATCACTGGTATCCACAGGTACCTCGCTGGTGATCCACAGGCACCTGACTGGTGGCCATCAAAACCTCACTGGTTCCTAGGGTGACATCAGAGGTGGCCATGGCAACCTGATTTTGATGCCGAGAAACCATGGGTAGCAACATGGACCTCATTTGTGGCAACGGGGACTTCGCTGGTTGCACAGAGACATCTCAGTTTTTCATGAGGACCTCACTGGTGGCCATGGGGAGTCACGGGTTGCCACAGAGATCTCACTGGTGGCCACAAGGACCTTGCTGGTGGCCATGGAGACGTTGCTGGTATCCACGGAAACATCACTGGTGGCCACGGGGACCTGGGGGTGGCCATTGGGAGTCACGAGTGGCCACAGGGACCTCACTGGTGCCATGGGAAACTCACTGGTAGCCACAGAGACATCAGTGGTGGCCACAAGGATATCGCTGGTGGCAACCGGAACCTCATTTGTTGCCGGAAACTGAGTGGTGGCCACAGAGACATCACTGGTGGCCACAGGGATGTCCAGGTTGCAACAAGGACCTTGCTGGTCACCACTGGGACCTCACTGGTGGCCACGAGGACCTCGCTGGTTTTCCCTGGGACATGTTTCATTGCCACGGGGACCTCACTGGTAACTATAGTGATGTTGGTGGTGGCCACAGAGACTTTGGTGTGGCCATGGGGACCCACGGGTGGCCACAGGGACCTTACTGGTGGCCCCAGGGAACTCACTGTTGGCCACGGAGACATCACTCACTGGTGGCAACGAGGACTACACTTGTTGCCACAGGGACATCCCTGGTGCCACGTAGAACCTCACAGGTGACCACAGCTACCTCAAGGGTAACCACAGGGACATCGCTCGTTGCCATGGGGATGCACGGGTGACACAGGGACCTTGGTGGTGGCAACAGAGACCTCACTGGTAGCTATGGGGATGTCCATGTTGCCATGGGGACCTCGCTGGTCACCACTGGGACCTCATTTGTGGCCACGGGGAAATAACTGGTGGCAATGAAAACATCACTGGTGACCAGGTAGACATCACTGTTGGCAACAGAACTTTCACTGGTTTCCACGGGGACCTCACTGGTAAAGAGGCAGAACTCACTGGTGGCCACGGGAAACTAACTGGTGGCCATAGGGACCTCGGTGGTGGCCACGGAGACATCACTGGTGGCCATGGGGATCTCAGTTGTGACCACCTGAACCTTATTTTTGGCCACAGGGATGTCGCTGGTGGCTTTGTAGGCTTCACTTATAACAACAGGAAGGTCACAGGTGGCCACATAGATAGCAATAGTGGCCACAGAGACCTCACAGATTACCATGGGGACTTCTGTTGTGGCCACCGAAACATCACTGTTGGCCCAGAAACCTAATTTGTGGCCATGGGGACCTGGCTGGTAGCTTTGGGGACTTCACTTGTTGCAACTGGAACCTCACTGGTAGTCATGGACACATCAGTGGTGGCCACAGGGACCTCACTGGTGACCATGGAGACATCACTGTTGGCCACAGAGATTTCACTGGTTTCCACGGGGACCTCACTGATAACAACGCGAATTCACTCGTGGCCATGGGGACATAAATGGCGGCCACAGAAACATCATTGGTGGCCATGGGGACATCAATGGTGGCCATTGGTGCCCACGAGCTGCCACAGGGACCTCACTGGTTGCCAGGGAAACCTTGCTGGTGTGCACATGGACCTCACTGATCGCCACTGGGACATTGCTTGTGGCCACAGTGACATCACTGGTTGCCACCAGGGTACCCGGGCCACGACTACAGCTTCCAGCAGGTCCCTGGAGCCAACATGGCCACAGGGGGCCCTGGGCTTGGAATAGAACTTCCAGCAGGTCCAGCAGCAAACATGGCCACCAGGTCCCCTGGGCCAGGACTACAGCTCCCAGCAGACCCTGGCAGCCAAGATGGCTGCCAGGTGCCCCAGGTTTGGACTACAACTCCCAGCAGGCTCCAGGAGCCAAGATGGCCACTGGGCAACTGGGCCAGGACTACAGCTCCCAGTAGGCCTTGGGAGGCAGCAAGTCTTCCGTGGCCCTGGGCCAGGACTACAGCTCCCAGCAGGCCCTGGCAGCAAATATGGCCACTGAGGGACCCGGGCCAGGACTACTGATCCCAGCAGGGCCTTGCAGCAAATATGGCCACCGGGGGCACCTGGCAAGACTAGAGCTCTTAGCAGGCTCCAGGAACCCACAAGGCTGCTGGGGGCCCTGGGCCTGGACTACAGCTCCCAGAAGGCACTGGGAGCCCACACGGCCACTGAGGACCCAGCTCCCAGCAGGGCCTGGCAACCAACATGGCAGCTGAGGGCCCCAAGCTGGGACTACAGATCCCAGAAGGACCCGGCAGCCACGATGGCTATGGGGTCCCCAGGCCGGGACTAGAGCTATCTACAGGCCTCAGGTGCCCACATGGCTGCTGGTGTCCCCGACCATCTGGCCTCCCACAGCCTCCTGGAAGCCGGAGTCCCTACCAGGGACCCCGGTGGCCATCTGGCCTCCCCGCCCAAGACCCCCGGCTGTCAACTGGCCTTCTGGGGCTCACCTGGAACCAGGGATCCTACCCGGGGCCCAGGATGGCCATCTGGCATCACGTAGCCTGCTGGGAGCCTGGCTCCACACCCAGTGTCACCGGCGGCTATCTGGTCTCCTGGGGTCAGCTGGAACCTGGAATTTCTGCATGTGACCCCTTGGCAACCATCTGGCATTCCTGGGCCTGCCAGCAGCCGGGGTCCCTGCCTGCAGCCCCCGGCGGCCACCTGGACTCCTGAGACCTGTTGGGAGCCACGGTCCCTACCCAGGGCCTCAGCAGCCATCTGGCCTCCAGGGGCCCGTCAGGACTCTAGGTCCCTGCCCGTGGCCCCTGGCAGCATTTTGGCCTCCTGGGGCCTGTTGGGAGCTGGGGTTCCTGCCCAGGGCCCAGGATGGCCATCTGGTGTCCTGTAGCCCGCTGGGAGCTGTGGTCCCCGCCTAATGCCACTGGCGGCCATATAGCCTTCCTTGGCCCACTGGCAGCTGGGGTTCCAGCCTGGGACCCCCAGCAGCCGTCTGGCCTCTCATGGCCTGCCGGGACCCAGGGTTCCCACCCGGGGCCTGGGACAGCCATCTGGCCTCCCAGAGCCTGCCACAAGCCGGGGTCCCCGCCCAGGGCCTCTGGCCGCCATCTGGCCTCCTGGGGTTTGCTGGGAGCCGGGGTCTCCACCTGTGACCACCGGCATACACTGGGAACCACGGTCCCAACCCTGGGCCACCGGTGGCTATCTGGCCTTCCAGGGCCTGCTGGGAACGGTGTTACCTGCCGGGGGCCTCCAGTGGCCATCTGGCCTCCCCAGGTCCGCTGGAAGCCAGAGTCCCTGCCTGGGGCCTCCGGTGGTCATCTGGCCTGCCGGGGCGTGCAAAGAGATGAAGTCCCCACCCAGGGCTTAGGAGTGCCATCTGGACTCCCGGGGCCTCTGGGGTGCCTGGCTCCCAGGCTTGGGCTCCCAGCAGCCATCTGACCTCCTGGGGCCCGCCAAGAGCTGTGGTCTCCGCCCAGGGCCACCAGCGGCCACGTGGCCTCCTTGGGTCCCCAAGGAGCCGGGGTCCCCACCCGGGGCTCCCAGTGGCTATCTGGCCTTCCGGGGCCCGCCACGAGCCAGGGTTCCCACCTGCGTCCCCAGTGGCCATCTGGCCTCCCGGGGCCTACCAGGAGCCTAAGTCCCCCCTTGGGGCCTCCAGCGGCCATCTTGCCTCCTGGGACCTCCTGGGAGCTGGAGTCCCCGCCCAAGCCTCTTGGTGGTCATCTGGCCTCCGGTAGCCTTTGGGATGTTGGGGTCACCTGTCTGGGTCCCCCGGTGGCCATTTGGCCACCTAGGGTTTGCCGGGAGCCAGAGTACCTGGCTGGGGCCCAGAATGGCCATCTAGCCTCCTGAGACCTGCCAGGAGCCGGGGTTCCTGCCCTGGGTCCAGGATAGCCTTCTGGTCTCCCGTAGCTCACTGGGAGCCAGAGTCCCTTCCTAAGGCCTCCAGCGGCCATCTTTTCTCCCAGGACCTGAAAGGAGCGGTAATCACGGCCTGAAGTCTCTGGCAGCCATGTTGGCTCCCAGGGCCTGCTGGGATCCAGGGTCCCAGCCTGGAACCTCCAGCAGCGCTCCGGTCTCCTGGGGCCAGCTAGGAGCTGTACTCACAGGCTGGGGTGCCCAGCAGCCATCTTGCCTCCAGGGACCTGCTGGGAGCTGTAGTCCCAGCCCAGGGCCCCTGGCATCCATCTTTGCTCCCAGGACCTGCTAGGAGCACTAGTCCGGGCCCAGGACACGCATCAGCCATGTTGGCTCCAGGGGTCTGCTGGGAGTGGTAGTCCAGGCCCAAGGCACCCAGCAGCCATCTTGGCTCTCAGGGCTAGCTGGGAGTGGTAGTCTCAGCCCAGGGCCTCTGGCAACCATTGTGCTCCTGGTGCCTGCTGGGAGCAGTAGTCCCTTCCTGGGGAGCCTGGCAGCCATCTTGGCTCCTGGGGCCAGCTGGAAGCTGTAGTCCCAGCCTGGGGGCCTGCGGCAGCTATTGGTGCTCCTGGCAGCCATCTTACCTCCTGAGATCTATAGTCACGGCCTGGGGCACCCGTCGGACATTTCCAGGGACATCTCCAGGGACAGAAGCACCAACCTTGCTAAGGCATAAGGGAAACCTCGAATCCACTTTCCCCACTGTCTGAAGTCCTTCTGCTGCAGTTTATGCCAACTACTACTTCCCAGTCCCAGCACAGATTCTTATTCTAGCTCTCTTGGCAGCAGCCTTTCATATATTTGAAGACTGCAACCATGAGAGCAAACTACAGAAATATGCATTAAGCTTTTTCAAGGTAATTTTGAGTCAACACAGGGACGTAAATTGCAAACAAGTAACTACAAGCTCTACAGCTTCTGTATGAAACATTGATTTTATTTTGTTTTATAGAGTTGTGCATGGTTCTACAATGTATGTATAGGATGAGGGAAAACAAAACATATCAGACCCAATTTCCTAAGTGTTATTGGGTCAAGGAAATCTCTGAAAAGAGGCATGGAAACCCTGAGGGCTGTGTGGGTGGCTGCTCAGGACTGGTGACTGAGAGGAGGGACCTGCTCGACCATCCCTAAAGGCTGTGGGGCTTATTTGGCAGACAGGGCTCCTTGTTCTCTTCCTGACATGGCCCCTGCCTTCCTGGAGCACCCTAGGCAGAAGTCCCTGGCCCCGAAGGGCTGCTCCTTGCCTGGTGGTGGGCATTGCCCACCCTGAGCTCATGTCTGAGTGGAAGAGCTGAAGGTGCTTGTGGGCTGTGCGCAGTTGCGTTCGGAGATGTGACACAGGGAAACTGGACCCTGCCGGGGAGACACCAGGGCCCACACTGAGCCTCTGAGACTTCTGAGGAGCACAGCACTGTGTCCTCCCTGGTGTGGCAATCCGCTGCCAGTTTCCTCTGGGAGTGGGTCACACCCTGGAGAGCTGCACCTGAAAGGAAAGGAGCCCTCTTGGAGGTAGGCTGAAGTGTCCTTTGGCTCTTGCCAGGCTCTGGAGAGACCATCTGAAATGCTTGTGGTAGAAATGCATTGGTCCTTGGACAGGAGTGGCCTGAAGGGTTTTGAGGTTGCTGCTTCAGAGCATGATGTGTCTTTCTCTTGTTTTTCCAGAGTTCGCTAAGATTTGGGACAGCACATCACATTACCTCAGCCAACAGCTGGCTCTCCACCAGGTGGGACTTACTTCCCTCTCTTCCCCCCACATCTTGATGAAGGCTGACGAAGTCCTGACAGCCCTTTCCCATGGAATGCGATTGTTCTTCCCCTCCTTTGAAAGCAGGATCAGTGCCCCAGCACAACACTGCAATCCACAGATTTGCAATGGACCACATCCTCTGTCCATTCAGATGTATTCAGGTCCAGGCCCAGTGTCGGAAAAAGGGTTGGACTTTTTCTGGGGCTTCTGGAGTCCCCACAGCCAGAGTTGCCTGACAAAACTTGGAAGCCTGGGATGCTTTGGGGTTTATTCCAAGGATGGGAACCCCTCTCTGCCCCCCACCCCCTGCCTTTTATCTTCTTGAACCAAAGGATTTTTGTCAGCTTTTCCTGAACTATCTTGTTCTTTGTGGGTGAAGGGGAATGAGGGAAAAGCGCAGACCCTGTTTGTCTTCTCCCAAGTTTCCAAAGAGTCCATCTTGCTCCTTTGTACCTCAGGCCTGGGCAGGGCACTAAGCACCATCACCATTCTCCTGACAAGTCATGCGTCTGTCCCTCCAAGGCTTCTTCTGATCCACCATCTCATCTGTTTCAGGCTGTCCACTTTCCTGGACTTGGGACTTTTGCAGTTGTCAAAAAGTGAGTCGGCAGCAAGGAGAAGGATCTGGTGGTTGTGGAGAGACCCGTGTTTTATCTTGCAAAATCTACTGCGTGAGATCATGACCTCCGATATGCTTGCACAGACATTCCTGGTAAGCAGACAGACTGAAAGCGGTGCTTGCCCTTGAGCAGGGTGGGGAGGTGTGCTCTGCTGTCCAGAGGTGACTGCATAACCAAACTCCTGCCGCATTCCTGAGAACAGCTTCAGCTCAACAAAGCCAGCCTGCTGCAAGAAGGACCCTGCCTGTTTTAAAGAATCACTAGGGGACACTACAGCAAAACAGCACACTCTTTGGCCTGCTTCAGCAACAGGTTTCCTTCCAGTTGTATTGGTGCTGCGTCTTCTCGTTCCATCATGTTTCAGCTCTCGCTCCCCCGGTTTGCTGCACTAGACCTCGTACAGGCAAATGCCAGGGCTCTTCCTGACTCTCACAGCCTCTTTGCAAGGGGGAAAAGCAGGGGAAACCCGTGGGAAACACAGTTTGTTCCAAAAACCAGTGCCCATGATGCCTGTGCTTTCTAGCTGCTGCTGCCATTGCAGCAGCTCTCTTAGGGCCCTGAGGGGCACCAGGAGCTTGGGTCTGTGTTTGGGGTGGGTTTCGCTCTAATGACAAAGAGAGCACTGAGTGCAGACATGGCCCCAGCAGCCTGGCACCCTCCAGCTTAGCATGGCACCTAGCACCTTTCTCCCTGCCTTGTCCTGCAATCGTGGCTCTTCTTCCTGCTGAGCACATAAGACTCTTTCTTTCCCTTTCTGTATCAGAGAAACCATAGCTGTCCACTCCACACCTCACTTCCCACTTCTAACAGGAAGGAATGACCCAAGCTTCTCCTCAGAGGCGTCGTACCAGCTAGACAACTCAGTAGCAATGTATTGCCTGAGGACCTGGAAGCTGGAGAGCCTTGATTGTAGTCTGCTTAGCAGCTCTGGGAGTTCATGTGTTGCTCTTCTCTTGTTTTGCAGGTCACCAGCATTGTGAGCAACTGCCGTACGCTCAGATAGCCTCAGACAACGCTGTCTCTGAGGGCACGGTGCAGCTTTGCATGCAAAGGACCACAAGTCTTTTCCATGTCTGCCTGGAGAACAGGAAGAACGTTGTCCTCGTTTGGAGGGACATAGGCATGCTGACCATCCAGAGAAAAGATGTAAAAATGACATTTTACGTAGACTTTTTGAAAAGACTGAATGGGACTGAGAAGATGTTGCAAGCTGTTCTAGAGGTAGGATTTTCATTTCCCAAGCGCCACTCCTGGTTCTTCTGAAATTCCTTCTGGGGGCTGGGGGACTGCTTTCTCCTGGCTTGCCATGCCACTTGTGCTCCTCGCGGTCTACAGTACAGCAGGCTCCATGTAGAGCCCTTCCCTTGCATGCAATGGCCTGGCTTTGCAAAAGAGACACCCAGAGGGGCCTTGCTTTGTGACAGAAGGCCAGCGTTGGTGGTGGGGAGCACTGCTTGCCCCACTCTTGAGGTAGGGAACAGAGGCAAAAGCAGAGCAAGGCTTGCTGAGGCCAGAGCCTTTTGGCTGCTCTGGTTCTTTGCTTGCTTCGGTCTAAGGTGGACTGGGCAGCTAGCCCTTCCCAGTGTCCCCTTCTCCGTCATCCATCTCCGTCCTCCTTGCAGATGCCAGAGATGAGGGACTTGGTCATCTCACGCCAGGACACTGCTGCTTCCCAGACCTCCTCTGGACGTGTTACCATCCTGCCAGGGTATGTTTGCTCTTGCAGCCCTTGGCTGAACCAGCAAGCAGCTTCTCGGCTCATGTGTGGGAGTGCTGCCTTGCCAGGCGCTGAGAACTGGTTTTGTGAGGGCATCAAGGTGTGAGTGTTTCAGGGGCCTTGCTGGCAGGGAACTCCCTGCTTGCCCTTGTTCAGTTTGACTTCATGTGGAGGAACATGGGACAGGCACAATGCTTTATGCATCCGTCCTACTGTGGCCCTCTTGAAGCATTAAGGCAACATTTTCCAGCAGGTTTCTCCTGCTCTTTTTCCTTCCTGTGCATGAGACTGCCTTCTGCTTGGGGCCAAGGGGTTCCCTCTTTACCAGCCAGGTGCTCTTTGAAATATCAGAGCCTTTGCTGTGCTCTGCCCCCAGTCTGGCACAGGTCTAGCCTGCAGCTCCCATGCACCCCCTCTTCGTTGTTCCACAGCAGCTGCCCCAGGCTGAGCAGGCCCAAGGAGGTGAAGGTGGCAGAAAGCTTGCACAGCCCTGGAGCTGTCTTTTGGAGATGATGTCATCCCAGTGACTGGGGTCTTAGCGAATGTGCTTCCCTGTTGAGACGAGTCATGGTAACACCGAGCTGAGGACACAGGAAAGGGTGTGAGTGGAAGAGTTTCACGGGCAGCACCAGCGAGGGTAACTCAGGCTGTAGCCCTCGCTCCTGCTGACAGCACGCTGCTCTGCCTGCGGGGCCCACACTCCTGCTGGATAGCTGACACCAGCAAAGCCCAGACCACTTGGATTATGTTTGCTTCTCAAGTGGCAAAGCATTTTCCTCGCAGAACCAGAAGACAGCAGGCTGATGCTTCTGCTCCCCACCACTCCCACAGGGCCTCTTTTCCTGGCTGGTGCTGGCCTGCTACTGTGCTTATGCACCAGGCAACACCTGCAAGGAATGCTCAGCATCTTGATTTTGTTGAAGAGCAGCTTTCTGGTGAGCAGTATTTCTTTCTAACCGCTGAGGGTTTAGTCAGCTATGTGCTCCAGCAACTAAGAACAAACCACTCAGAGAAAACAGGAGTTTGGGCCTCCCCCTTGAACTAGACTGCCCTGGGCATGACCAGGAGCTTGCTGTGTTCCAGGAAAGCAGGAAGACCCAGGAAGGCCATGGCCAAAAGAGGTTCAAGCCCTGGCAGGATTTCCTTTGTGAAGGGAACACTGGTCCCATGGTAGGGATGCTCCCTGTGTATTTTTGGGATGTCACCTCTGAACTACTCTGGCTGCCCTGTCCTCACTGCAGCTCCCCACAGTAGAGCCCAGCACACACTGCGTTGCTGCTGACTGGGTCCATAAGGCACAGAGGCTTGGTCCCAAAGCTCCTTCTCACCCCTCCCATACTCCTGCCCTGCTCACTAGGCTGATGGGGATTCCATGGGTCTGTGGCCGCTGGGCTGGGTTTGTCTGTTTACAGCTGCTTACAAAAATCTGTTAAAATCTGTTTACAGCTTCAACCCTTCAGAACTCTCAAATTAAGGCCTCTGGTTCTCCCAGCACTATTTGAATAAAGTACGAAGTATCAGGTTAAGTGCCAAGGTCGTTAAAGTGCCACGCTGCCTGCAAAACTGTGTTAAAATACCGTTATACACCAAATTTGCTAAGATATCACATTAGGTTCCAAATTGGTTAAGATATCAAGATTATGTTTGGAACTTTCTGGTTAGTTTGAACTGAAAACTGAGATAACAGTACTTTAATTGCAGTCTGTCTAAAACAATCCGTAAATACCTGATGGCATCAAGGTATACTTAGCTCAATATAATAATCCTAATATATTAGCACGCTCCTAAACACATCACTGTGAGCAACATCTGCTTCCACAGAACTGTCACAACAGTATTGAGCTAGATGCCTGCCAAAATAAGCTACGGAGCTAATGACACTGCTATGTAAAATCTGAAAAATTAACAAATCCATACAAGTAACTGTACACAGCAATATGATTATGTGCAGAAAATCCCGTAGCCAGAGGTTGATGTTCACGAAGGAGAGAGAGGAGTCCTGCAAAGACTTTATTCGAATAAAGGGAGAGTCCACTGGGACATTCCCCTATGGGGTGTCTTGATTTTTCAGAGGAAGCAGCCTCCACTTTATCCTAATCCCCCAGCCGGATGTAACCCTCTTCCTTTCCGCATTGGCTGAGGTACTTGGAAGGTACAGACTTCTCGATCCGCCTATTACATAAAAGTTTAACTTTTGCGGTTTTATAATTGTTTAACGTTTGCATTTTCAGTTAATTCCCCTATTTTTCGTTTATCTCAGTCCTGCAGTTTCAATTAACTCTCCTGTTTGTGGAGACACTCACATCCGTAATTTATCACCTGTTTGTGGAGACACTCTTATCCCTATCTTATCAATCCCTCTTCTTTTTATTTTAATATTTGTCTTCACAAAGTTTAGTCACCATTAATTGGATCTTTTCTTATTGACTTATTTTTGGTTTTGGAACTATTTGCAGAGACATCGTCCTTGGTCCCCTTGTAGCTAATTCTGGGTCACTGGGCACAGCTACTACTTGCATCCTTCTGACTCCATGCTGAATGAGCTGCATAAAACAAAGTATCATACATGGTACCAAAGTCAGAGCCGCCACTGCACAAAGAGAGAAAACCAACATGCATTTAATCCATGGTCCACCAGGCAACCACAAGAACATGTCTAATTCCCATTCTTTCCAGGTTTGAACTGGCACATGAGCTAGTTTTCTCATTCCTTTTATCTGTTTTACTACCTTCCCGTGATCATTGATTTATAAGCAACAGTTGGATTCGTTTTCCACAAACTCCCCCTTCTTCTGCTAGCAAATAATCTAGGACCATTCGGTGTTGGAAAATTGCATTCCTCATTTGAGTAGATTGATCTGCAAGAAGGTCAAGAGCCTCAGGTATCTGCTTATTTATAATTTCAAAAATGTCTTGTAATCTTAAATAAGATAATTATCCTACTCAATTAATTAAATAGGGTAATTTTATTAATAATTTTATAACAATAATTTTATTAATTAATAAATAATAATTTTATAATAATTATCCTATTTAAATTATAAATGGTGTTTCTTGCTCCAGAAATCACCTTGTGGGGATTCCATGTTGCTGGTCCATAATACTGTATAATTCGTTCAGGTGGCCATTCATTTTTTCCCAATGATTGGGAACTACCTTCAGTTAGGGATTTATCCTAGTTAAGGATAAATCCCTGACTTTATTCTAGTTTAATCAGGGATCGTCGTTCTCTTATCAAATCGTCATACACATTAACCCCTAACTTGTCTCCTTGAACTTGTGGTAATAGGAAAAATAATGGTCTAATATATCCTATATAACTTATCCATGACCAAATTGGAGGTAACCTTCGGTAGGCATGTTACCCACAAATCCAGTAATGGCCCTTCAAAGCCCAAGTCCCGGTAGCAAATGGGCCTTCCCATGTTTCATTATCATGTGGTGTTTCATAGTATAGAGTATCTTTTGATCCCAATGGTCCTCATGCTATACCTAAATCACCATAGGAATCGCAATAACCACATTCAAAGTCTCCCGCATCTCGGTGCCATTTACAGTTAGATCCCCTACCATTCTTAGTTCGATTTGTAGCCAACCAAAGTTTTCTAAAATAGGTCCTAGTTTTTAATGGATAACTGAGGAAGATTTGTTGCTGATCAAATCTTAGGATTATCCATTTCTGTTGTACATAGTGTGAGAAAGTCCTGACTTACACAAACTGCAATGCTATCAAAATGTGTCCATGTAAGCGAATGTTTATCTTTGTATTAACCAAATGCATGTAAGAGATGGCACAAGCTAATTATGCCACCACCACCTGCAAAACTCCCCTGAAGCTGGATTGTAATGTATTGTGGCAGTCTTGAGAACTCCCTAACAAGAAGAGACGTCCACAATATTATATTACTAAACCGTATAGGAATGTCCTGTTTTTACAAGATAAGCTTAACCCCAATGTTATCCCTGTTTTGACTTTGTAATTAATCAATCGTGCAGAAGGGGAAGGGTGTAAACTAATTTACAACCAACATTGCCTTGAAACCGCTTTGAAGTAAGACAGACCAGATGGAGTAAAGATAACGGAAGAAGCAGAGGGGCGTACTGAAGATGTCGAACCCGATCTCTGTGAGGATAAAAAGAGATGTTCAGTTTGCTTGAATGTGCGAGCCTTTGGTGGAGCTGTGACTCCCCGGCCGCCCAGCGCTGTTTTTGCTTTCCTACCTTAATAAATATTTAGTGAATCTATTTCGGACTTAGTCTTTTTTATTTTAAACTATAACAAATTTGGTGCCGTGACTCGGATCCAGACAGTTGACTCGGAATTCAACTCTGGGAGGGCGCCCCATCTTCGGATGGTCCCGGAGGAGATTCCGACCTAGCTCACTTGGATTTTTCTGAACTGAGATAGGAAAGCAAAAAGAAAGAGAAAGGAGATACTGCAGTTCCCCGTAATTTTTATGCACGAAGAGCCGGACGAAGACTCGGGAGTGAATGAGTATATTGCGGTTCTGTTCGGTCGGGGATTGGGTACCTGGGGTGTGAGTGACTGAGACGTCCGGGCTTAGTAGCCCACCGGGCAAAGTGAGTGTGGTCCTCCTAATAGTGCGGTTCCCATTGTCCGCGAGGATGTGGGCCATGAACGGAGGGAAGCGAGTGAAATTTGAGTGAAAGAAGGCATTCTCGGAAGATGGGCCAGAAGAAAAGTAAGGCTCCTGGTTCCATGCAGGAGATACGGGGCGGGGGTGGGCTCCCTGATATACCCCAAGACAGCCCGCTAGGATTGATGATTCAATATTGGGATAATTCCCCGTGTCAGAAAGGAAAATCTAAGGAGAAAATGGTCCATTATTGTATGGAAAAATGGGGAGGATGAAAAAAAAAAGAAAACAAGAGTTGTTTGGGCTGCCACCTTTGCTGTGGGAGTCAGCTCCGGATGTTCGGCATATTGGAGGCCGGAGCTGGGAAATATTCAAAAAGGTGCTTTTGAGGATAGAGTGGCCAGGAAAGCCCACAGCCCCAAAGTCTGGGTGGCAATGCAAGTAGTTCCCAGAGTCGTTGAAAGAAAACAAGAGTTGTTCTGGCTGCCACCTTGGCTGTGGGAGCCAGGCCAGGATGTTCGGAATATTGGAGGCCGGTGCTGGGATAAAGTGAAAAAAAAGGTGCTTTTGAGGATAGAGTGGCCAGGAAAGCCCGCAGCCCCAAAGTCTGGGTGGCAATGCAAGTAGTTCCCAGAGTCCTTGAAAGAAAACAAGAGTTGTTCTGGCTGCCACCTTGTCTGTGGGAGCCAGGCCAGGATGTTCGGAATATTGGAGGCCGGAGCTGGGATAAAGTGAAAAAAGGTGCTTTTGAGGATAGAGTGGCCAGGAAAGCCCGCAGCCCCAAAGTCTGGGTGGCAATGCAAGTAGTTCCCAGAGTCCTTGAAAGAAAACAAGAGTTGTTCGGGCTGCCACCTTGGCTGTGGGAGTCAGCTCCGGATGTTCGGCATATTGGAGGCCGGAGCTGGGAAATAGGAAAAAAGGTGCTTTTGAGGATAGAGTGGCCAGGAAAGCCCGCAGCCCCAAAGTCTGGGTGGCAATGCAAGTAGTTCCCAGAGTCCTTGAAAGAAAACAAGAGTTGTTCTGGCTGCCACCTTGGCTGTGGGAGTCAGCTCCGGATGTTCGGCATATTGGAGGCCGGAGGTGGGAAATATGAAAAAAGGTGCTTTTGAGGATAGAGTGGCCAGGAAAGCCCGCAGCCCCAAAGTCTGGGTGGCAATGCAAGTAGTTCCCAGAGGTGTTCATAAAAAGCAAGAGTTGTTCTGGCTGCCACCTTGGCTGTGGGAGTCAGCTCCGGATGTTCGGCATATTGGAGGCCGGTGCTGGGATAAAGTGAAAAAAAATGTGCTTTTGAGGATAGAGTGGCCAGGAAAGCCCACAGCCCCAAAGTCTGGGTGGCAATGCAAGTAGTTCCCAGAGTCGTTGAAAGAAAACAAGAGTTGTTCTGGCTGCCACCTTGGCTGTGGGAGTCAGCTCCGGATGTTCGGAATACTGGAGGCCGGAGCTGGGAAATATGAAAAATAGGTGCTTTTGAGGATAGAGTGGCCAGGAAAGCCCGCAGCCCCAAAGTCTGGGTGGCAATGCAAGTAGTTCCCAGAGTCGTTGAAAGAAAACAAGAGTTGTTCGGGCTGCCACCTTGGCTGTGGGAGTCAGCTCCGGATGTTCGGAATATTGGAGGCCGGAGCTGGGAAATAGGAAAAAAGGTGCTTTTGAGGATAGAGTGGCCAGGAAAGCCCGCAGCCCCAAAGTCTGGGTGGCAATGCAAGTAGTTCCCAGAGGTGTTCATAAAAAGCAAGAGTTGTTCTGGCTGCCACCTTGTCTGTGGGAGCCAGGCCAGGATGTTCGGAATATTGGAGGCCGGAGCTGGGATAAAGTGAAAAAATAGGTGCTTTTGAGGATAGAGTGGCCAGGAAAGCCCGCAGCCCCAAAGTCTGGGTGGCAATGCAAGTAGTTCCCAGAGTCCTTGAAAGAAAACAAGAGTTGTTCTGGCTGCCACCTTGGCTGTGGGAGTCAGCTCCGGATGTTCGGCATATTGGAGGCCGGAGGTGGGAAATATGAAAAAAGGTGCTTTTGAGGATAGAGTGGCCAGGAAAGCCCGCAGCCCCAAAGTCTGGGTGGCAATGCAAGTAGTTCCCAGAGTCCTTGAAAGAAAACAAGAGTTGTTCTGGCTGCCACCTTGGCTGTGGGAGCCAGGCCAGGATGTTCGGAATATTGGAGGCCGGAGCTGGGAAATATGAAAAAAGGTGCTTTTGAGGATAGAGTGGCCAGGAAAGCCCGCAGCCCCAAAGTCTGGGTGGCAATGCAAGTAGTTCCCAGAGTCCTTGAAAGAAAACAAGAGTTGTTCTGGCTGCCACCTTGGCTGTGGGAGTCAGCTCCGGATGTTCGGCATATTGGAGGCCGGAGCTGGGAAATAGGAAAAAAGGTGCTTTTGAGGATAGAGGGCCAGGAAAGCCCACAGCCCCAAAGTCTGGGTGGCAATGCAAGTAGTTCCCAGAGTCGTTGAAAGAAAACAAGAGTTGTTCTGGCTGCCACCTTGGCTGTGGGAGCCAGGCCAGGATGTTCGGAATATTGGAGGCCGGAGGTGGGAAATATGAAAAAAGGTGCTTTTGAGGATAGAGTGGCCAGGAAAGCCCGCAGCCCCAAAGTCTGGGTGGCAATGCAAGTAGTTCCCAGAGTCCTTGAAAGAAAACAAGAGTTGTTCTGGCTGCCACCTTGGCTGTGGGAGTCAGCTCCGGATGTTCGGCATATTGGAGGCCGGAGGTGGGAAATATGAAAAAAGGTGCTTTTGAGGATAGAGTGGCCAGGAAAGCCCGCAGCCCCAAAGTCTGGGTGGCAATGCAAGTAGTTCCCAGAGGTGTTCATAAAAAGCAAGAGTTGTTCTGGCTGCCACCTTGGCTGTGGGAGTCAGCTCCGGATGTTCGGCATATTGGAGGCCGGTGCTGGGATAAAGTGAAAAAAAAGGTGCTTTTGAGGATAGAGTGGCCAGGAAAGCCCGCAGCCCCAAAGTCTGGGTGGCAATGCAAGTAGTTCCCAGAGGCGTTCATAAAAAGCAAGGGTTCTTTGGGCTACCACCTTTGCTGTGGGAGTCAGCTCCGGATGTTCGGAATATTGGAGGCCAGAGCTGGGAAATATGAAAAAAGGTACTTTTGAGGATAGAGTGGCCAGGAAAGCCCGCAGCCTCAAAGTCTGGGTGGCAATGCAAGTAGTTCCCAGAGTCCTTGAAAGAAAACAAGAGTTGTTCTGGCTGCCACCTTGGCTGTGGGAGCCAGGCCAGGATGTTCGGAATATTGGAGGCCGGAGCTGGGATAAAGTGAAAAAATAGGTGCTTTTGAGGATAGAGTGGCCAGGAAAGCCCGCAGCCCCAAAGTCTGGGTGGCAATGCAAGTAGTTCCCAGAGTCCTTGAAAGAAAACAAGAGTTGTTCTGGCTGCCACCTTGGCTGTGGGAGTCAGCTCCGGATGTTCGGCATATTGGAGGCCGGAGGTGGGAAATATGAAAAAAGGTGCTTTTGAGGATAGAGTGGCCAGGAAAGCCCGCAGCCCCAAAGTCTGGGTGGCAATGCAAGTAGTTCCCAGAGTCGTTGAAAGAAAACAAGAGTTGTTCTGGCTGCCACCTTGGCTGTGGGAGTCAGCTCCGGATGTTCGGCATATTGGAGGCCGGAGCTGGGATAAAGTGAAAAAATAGGTGCTTTTGAGGATAGAGTGGCCAGGAAAGCCCGCAGCCCCAAAGTCTGGGTGGCAATGCAAGTAGTTCCCAGAGTCCTTGAAAGAAAACAAGAGTTGTTCTGGCTGCCACCTTGGCTGTGGGAGTCAGCTCCGGATGTTCGGAATATTGGAGGCCGGAGGTGGGAAATATGAAAAAAGGTGCTTTTGAGGATAGGGTGGCCAGGAAAGCCTGCAGCCCCAAAGTCTGGGTGGCAATGCAAGTAGTTCCCAGAGTCCTTGAAAGAAAACAAGAGTTGTTCTGGCTGCCACCTTGGCTGTGGGAGTCAGCTCCGGATGTTCGGAATATTGGAGGCCGGAGGTGGGAAATATGAAAAAAGGTGCTTTTGAGGATAGAGTGGCCAGGAAAGCCCGCAGCCCCAAAGTCTGGGTGGCAATGCAAGTAGTTCCCAGAGTCCTTGAAAGAAAACAAGAGTTGTTCTGGCTGCCACCTTGGCTGTGGGAGTCAGCTCCGGATGTTCGGCATATTGGAGGCCGGAGGTGGGAAATATGAAAAAAGGTGCTTTTGAGGATAGAGTGGCCAGGAAAGCCCGCAGCCCCAAAGTCTGGGTGGCAATGCAAGTAGTTCCCAGAGTCGTTGAAAGAAAACAAGAGTTGTTCGGGCTGCCACCTTGGCTGTGGGAGTCAGCTCCGGATGTTCGGAATATTGGAGGCCGGAGCTGGGAAATATGAAAAAAGGTGCTTTTGAGGATAGAGTGGCCAGGAAAGCCCGCAGCCCCAAAGTCTGGGTGGCAATGCAAGTAGTTCCCAGAGGTGTTCATAAAAAGCAAGAGTTGTTCTGGCTGCCACCTTGTCTGTGGGAGCCAGGCCAGGATGTTCGGAATATTGGAGGCCGGAGGTGGGAAATATGAAAAAATGTGCTTTTGAGGATAGAGTGGCCAGGAAAGCCCACAGCCCCAAAGTCTGGGTGGCAATGCAAGTAGTTCCCAGAGTCCTTGAAAGAAAACAAGAGTTGTTCTGGCTGCCACCTTGGCTGTGGGAGCCAGGCCAGGATGTTCGGAATATTGGAGGCCGGAGCTGGGATAAAGTGAAAAAATAGGTGCTTTTGAGGATAGAGTGGCCAGGAAAGCCCGCAGCCCCAAAGTCTGGGTGGCAATGCAAGTAGTTCCCAGAGTCGTTGAAAGAAAACAAGAGTTGTTCGGGCTGCCACCTTGGCTGTGGGAGTCAGCTCCGGATGTTCGGAATATTGGAGGCCGGAGCTGGGAAATAGGAAAAAAGGTGCTTTTGAGGATAGAGTGGCCAGGAAAGCCCGCAGCCCCAAAGTCTGGGTGGCAATGCAAGTAGTTCCCAGAGGTGTTCATAAAAAGCAAGAGTTGTTCTGGCTGCCACCTTGTCTGTGGGAGCCAGGCCAGGATGTTCGGAATATTGGAGGCCGGAGGTGGGAAATATGAAAAAATGTGCTTTTGAGGATAGAGTGGCCAGGAAAGCCCGCAGCCCCAAAGTCTGGGTGGCAATGCAAGTAGTTCCCAGAGTCCTTGAAAGAAAACAAGAGTTGTTCTGGCTGCCACCTTGGCTGTGGGAGCCAGGCCAGGATGTTCGGAATATTGGAGGCCGGAGCTGCGATAAAGTGAAAAAATAGGTGCTTTTGAGGATAGAGTGGCCAGGAAAGCCCGCAGCCCCAAAGTCTGGGTGGCAATGCAAGTAGTTCCCAGAGTCCTTGAAAGAAAACAAGAGTTGTTCTGGCTGCCACCTTGGCTGTGGGAGTCAGCTCCGGATGTTCGGCATATTGGAGGCCGGAGGTGGGAAATATGAAAAAAGGTGCTTTTGAGGATAGAGTGGCCAGGAAAGCCCGCAGCCCCAAAGTCTGGGTGGCAATGCAAGTAGTTCCCAGAGTCCTTGAAAGAAAACAAGAGTTGTTCTGGCTGCCACCTTGGCTGTGGGAGCCAGGCCAGGATGTTCGGAATATTGGAGGCCGGAGGTGGGAAATATGAAAAAAGGTGCTTTTGAGGATAGAGTGGCCAGGAAAGCCCGCAGCCCCAAAGTCTGGGTGGCAATGCAAGTAGTTCCCAGAGTCCTTGAAAGAAAACAAGAGTTGTTCTGGCTGCCACCTTGGCTGTGGGAGTCAGCTCCGGATGTTCGGCATATTGGAGGCCGGAGCTGGGAAATAGGAAAAAAGGTGCTTTTGAGGATAGAGGGCCAGGAAAGCCCACAGCCCCAAAGTCTGGGTGGCAATGCAAGTAGTTCCCAGAGTCGTTGAAAGAAAACAAGAGTTGTTCTGGCTGCCACCTTGGCTGTGGGAGCCAGGCCAGGATGTTCGGAATATTGGAGGCCGGAGGTGGGAAATATGAAAAAAGGTGCTTTTGAGGATAGAGTGGCCAGGAAAGCCCGCAGCCCCAAAGTCTGGGTGGCAATGCAAGTAGTTCCCAGAGTCCTTGAAAGAAAACAAGAGTTGTTCTGGCTGCCACCTTGGCTGTGGGAGTCAGCTCCGGATGTTCGGCATATTGGAGGCCGGAGGTGGGAAATATGAAAAAAGGTGCTTTTGAGGATAGAGTGGCCAGGAAAGCCCGCAGCCCCAAAGTCTGGGTGGCAATGCAAGTAGTTCCCAGAGGTGTTCATAAAAAGCAAGAGTTGTTCTGGCTGCCACCTTGGCTGTGGGAGTCAGCTCCGGATGTTCGGCATATTGGAGGCCGGTGCTGGGATAAAGTGAAAAAAAAGGTGCTTTTGAGGATAGAGTGGCCAGGAAAGCCCGCAGCCCCAAAGTCTGGGTGGCAATGCAAGTAGTTCCCAGAGGCGTTCATAAAAAGCAAGGGTTCTTTGGGCTACCACCTTTGCTGTGGGAGTCAGCTCCGGATGTTCGGAATATTGGAGGCCAGAGCTGGGAAATATGAAAAAAGGTACTTTTGAGGATAGAGTGGCCAGGAAAGCCCGCAGCCTCAAAGTCTGGGTGGCAATGCAAGTAGTTCCCAGAGTCCTTGAAAGAAAACAAGAGTTGTTCTGGCTGCCACCTTGTCTGTGGGAGCCAGGCCAGGATGTTCGGAATATTGGAGGCTGATGCTGGGATAAAGTAAAAAAAAGGGTGGTTTTGAGGATAGAGTGGCTAGGAAAGCCCACAGCCCCAAAGTCTGGGTGGCAATGCAAGTAGTTCCCAGAGTCCTTGAAAGAAAACAAGAGTTGTTCTGGCTGCCACCTTGGCTGTGGGAGCCAGGCCAGGATGTTCGGAATATTGGAGGCCGGAGCTGGGATAAAGTGAAAAAATAGGTGCTTTTGAGGATAGAGTGGCCAGGAAAGCCCGCAGCCCCAAAGTCTGGGTGGCAATGCAAGTAGTTCCCAGAGTCCTTGAAAGAAAACAAGAGTTGTTCTGGCTGCCACCTTGGCTGTGGGAGTCAGCTCCGGATGTTCGGAATATTGGAGGCCGGAGCTGGGAAATATGAAAAAAGGTGCTTTTGAGGATAGAGTGGCTAGGAAAGCCCGCAGCCCCAAAGTCTGGGTGGCAATGCAAGTAGTTCCCAGAGTCGTTGAAAGAAAACAAGAGTTGTTCTGGCTGCCACCTTGGCTGTGGGAGTCAGCTCCGGATGTTCGGAATATTGGAGGCCGGAGGTGGGAAATATGAAAAAAAATGTGCTTTTGAGGATAGAGTGGCCAGGAAAGCCCGCAGCCCCAAAGTCTGGGTGGCAATGCAAGTAGTTCCCAGAGTCCTTGAAAGAAAACAAGAGTTGTTCTGGCTGCCACCTTGGCTGTGGGAGCCAGGCCAGGATGTTCGGCATATTGGAGGCCGGAGCTGGGATAAAGTGAAAAAAGGTGCTTTTGAGGATAGAGTGGCCAGGAAAGCCCACAGCCCCAAAGTCTGGGTGGCAATGCAAGTAGTTCCCAGAGGTGTTCATAAAAAGCAAGAGTTGTTCTGGCTGCCACCTTGGCTGTGGGAGCCAGGCCAGGATGTTCGGAATATTGGAGGCCGGAGCTGGGATAAAGTGAAAAAATAGGTGCTTTTGAGGATAGAGTGGCCAGGAAAGCCCGCAGCCCCAAAGTCTGGGTGGCAATGCAAGTAGTTCCCAGAGTCCTTGAAAGAAAACAAGAGTTGTTCTGGCTGCCACCTTGGCTGTGGGAGTCAGCTCCGGATGTTCGGCATATTGGAGGCCGGAGGTGGGAAATATGAAAAAAGGTGCTTTTGAGGATAGAGTGGCCAGGAAAGCCCGCAGCCCCAAAGTCTGGGTGGCAATGCAAGTAGTTCCCAGAGTCGTTGAAAGAAAACAAGAGTTGTTCTGGCTGCCACCTTGGCTGTGGGAGTCAGCTCCGGATGTTCGGCATATTGGAGGCCGGAGCTGGGATAAAGTGAAAAAATAGGTGCTTTTGAGGATAGAGTGGCCAGGAAAGCCCGCAGCCCCAAAGTCTGGGTGGCAATGCAAGTAGTTCCCAGAGTCCTTGAAAGAAAACAAGAGTTGTTCTGGCTGCCACCTTGGCTGTGGGAGTCAGCTCCGGATGTTCGGAATATTGGAGGCCGGAGGTGGGAAATATGAAAAAAGGTGCTTTTGAGGATAGGGTGGCCAGGAAAGCCTGCAGCCCCAAAGTCTGGGTGGCAATGCAAGTAGTTCCCAGAGTCCTTGAAAGAAAACAAGAGTTGTTCTGGCTGCCACCTTGGCTGTGGGAGTCAGCTCCGGATGTTCGGAATATTGGAGGCCGGAGGTGGGAAATATGAAAAAAGGTGCTTTTGAGGATAGAGTGGCCAGGAAAGCCCGCAGCCCCAAAGTCTGGGTGGCAATGCAAGTAGTTCCCAGAGTCCTTGAAAGAAAACAAGAGTTGTTCTGGCTGCCACCTTGGCTGTGGGAGTCAGCTCCGGATGTTCGGAATATTGGAGGCCGGAGGTGGGAAATATGAAAAAAGGTGCTTTTGAGGATAGAGTGGCCAGGAAAGCCCGCAGCCCCAAAGTCTGGGTGGCAATGCAAGTAGTTCCCAGAGTCCTTGAAAGAAAACAAGAGTTGTTCTGGCTGCCACCTTGGCTGTGGGAGTCAGCTCCGGATGTTCGGCATATTGGAGGCCGGAGCTGGGATAAAGTGAAAAAAGGTGCTTTTGAGGATAGAGTGGCCAGGAAAGCCCGCAGCCCCAAAGTCTGGGTGGCAATGCAAGTAGTTCCCAGAGTCCTTGAAAGAAAACAAGAGTTGTTCTGGCTGCCACCTTGGCTGTGGGAGTCAGCTCCGGATGTTCGGAATATTGGAGGCCGGAGGTGGGAAATATGAAAAAAGGTGCTTTTGAGGATAGAGTGGCCAGGAAAGCCTGCAGCCCCAAAGTCTGGGTGGCAATGCAAGTAGTTCCCAGAGTCCTTGAAAGAAAACAAGAGTTGTTCTGGCTGCCACCTTGGCTGTGGGAGTCAGCTCCGGATGTTCGGAATATTGGAGGCCGGAGGTGGGAAATATGAAAAAAGGTGCTTTTGAGGATAGAGTGGCCAGGAAAGCCCGCAGCCCCAAAGTCTGGGTGGCAATGCAAGTAGTTCCCAGAGGTGTTCATAAAAAGCAAGAGTTGTTCTGGCTGCCACCTTGGCTGTGGGAGTCAGCTCCGGATGTTCGGCATATTGGAGGCCGGTGCTGGGATAAAGTGAAAAAAAAGGTGCTTTTGAGGATAGAGTGGCCAGGAAAGCCTGCAGCCCCAAAGTCTGGGTGGCAATGCAAGTAGTTCCCAGAGGCGTTCATAAAAAGCAAGGGTTCTTTGGGCTACCACCTTTGCTGTGGGAGTCAGCTCCGGATGTTCGGAATATTGGAGGTCAGAGCTGGGAAATATGAAAAAAGGTACTTTTGAGGATAGAGTGGCCAGGAAAGCCCGCAGCCTCAAAGTCTGGGTGGCAATGCAAGTAGTTCCCAGAGTCCTTGAAAGAAAACAAGAGTTGTTCTGGCTGCCACCTTGGCTGTGGGAGCCAGGCCAGGATGTTCGGAATATTGGAGGCTGATGCTGGGATAAAGTAAAAAAAAGGGTGGTTTTGAGGATAGAGTGGCTAGGAAAGCCCGCAGCCCCAAAGTCTGGGTGGCAATGCAAGTAGTTCCCAGAGTCCTTGAAAGAAAACAAGAGTTGTTCTGGCTGCCACCTTGGCTGTGGGAGCCAGGCCAGGATGTTCGGCATATTGGAGGCCGGAGGTGGGAAATAGGAAAAAAGGTGCTTTTGAGGATAGAGTGGCCAGGAAAGCCCGCAGCCCCAAAGTCTGGGTGGCAATGCAAGTAGTTCCCAGAGTCCTTGAAAGAAAACAAGAGTTGTTCTGGCTGCCACCTTGGCTGTGGGAGTCAGCTCCGGATGTTCGGAATATTGGAGGCCGGAGCTGGGAAATATGAAAAAAGGTGCTTTTGAGGATAGAGTGGCTAGGAAAGCCCGCAGCCCCAAAGTCTGGGTGGCAATGCAAGTAGTTCCCAGAGTCCTTGAAAGAAAACAAGAGTTGTTCTGGCTGCCACCTTGGCTGTGGGAGTCAGCTCCGGATGTTCGGCATATTGGAGGCCGGAGCTGGGATAAAGTGAAAAAAAATGTGCTTTTGAGGATAGAGTGGCCAGGAAAGCCCGCAGCCCCAAAGTCTGGGTGGCAATGCAAGTAGTTCCCAGAGTCCTTGAAAGAAAACAAGAGTTGTTCTGGCTGCCACCTTGGCTGTGGGAGCCAGGCCAGGATGTTCGGCATATTGGAGGCCGGAGCTGGGATAAAGTGAAAAAAGGTGCTTTTGAGGATAGAGTGGCCAGGAAAGCCCACAGCCCCAAAGTCTGGGTGGCAATGCAAGTAGTTCCCAGAGGTGTTCATAAAAAGCAAGAGTTGTTCTGGCTGCCACCTTGGCTGTGGGAGCCAGGCCAGGATGTTCGGAATATTGGAGGCCGGAGCTGGGATAAAGTGAAAAAATAGGTGCTTTTGAGGATAGAGTGGCCAGGAAAGCCCGCAGCCCCAAAGTCTGGGTGGCAATGCAAGTAGTTCCCAGAGTCCTTGAAAGAAAACAAGAGTTGTTCTGGCTGCCACCTTGGCTGTGGGAGTCAGCTCCGGATGTTCGGAATATTGGAGGCCGGAGGTGGGAAATATGAAAAAAGGTGCTTTTGAGGATAGAGTGGCCAGGAAAGCCCGCAGCCCCAAAGTCTGGGTGGCAATGCAAGTAGTTCCCAGAGTCGTTGAAAGAAAACAAGAGTTGTTCTGGCTGCCACCTTGGCTGTGGGAGTCAGCTCCGGATGTTCGGCATATTGGAGGCCGGAGCTGGGATAAAGTGAAAAAAGGTGCTTTTGAGGATAGAGTGGCCAGGAAAGCCCGCAGCCCCAAAGTCTGGGTGGCAATGCAAGTAGTTCCCAGAGTCCTTGAAAGAAAACAAGAGTTGTTCTGGCTGCCACCTTGGCTGTGGGAGTCAGCTCCGGATGTTCGGAATATTGGAGGCCGGAGGTGGGAAATATGAAAAAAGGTGCTTTTGAGGATAGAGTGGCCAGGAAAGCCTGCAGCCCCAAAGTCTGGGTGGCAATGCAAGTAGTTCCCAGAGTCCTTGAAAGAAAACAAGAGTTGTTCTGGCTGCCACCTTGGCTGTGGGAGTCAGCTCCGGATGTTCGGCATATTGGAGGCCGGAGGTGGGAAATATGAAAAAAGGTGCTTTTGAGGATAGAGTGGCCAGGAAAGCCCGCAGCCCCAAAGTCTGGGTGGCAATGCAAGTAGTTCCCAGAGGTGTTCATAAAAAGCAAGAGTTGTTCTGGCTGCCACCTTGGCTGTGGGAGCCAGGCCAGGATGTTCGGCATATTGGAGGCCGGTGCTGGGATAAAGTGAAAAAAAATGTGCTTTTGAGGATAGAGTGGCCAGGAAAGCCCGCAGCCCCAAAGTCTGGGTGGCAATGCAAGTAGTTCCCAGAGTCCTTGCTGGTGTCCATCTGTCCTACGAGATATCCATCTGTCCAACGAGTTTTCCATCTTTCCCTCTAGGTTTCCATGTGTCCCACCAGTTTTCCGTCCGTCAAACCAGGTGTCCGTAAGTCCCTCCGTCCATCTCTCCAGGTGTCGATGCGTGTCACCACGTATCCATCTCAGCCTCCAGATGTCCATCTCTCCTAGCTGGTTTCCACCTTTCTCTAGAGCCAGGTGTCCATCTGTCCCACCAGATGTGTCCAACAAGGTGTCCCTCTGTCCCTCCAGGTGTCCATCCATCACTCCAGGTGTCGATCTGTCCCAAGCGGTTTCCATCTATTTGATACAACCAGGTGTCCGTTTGTCCCACGAGATGTCCATCTGTCCAAGGCGGTGTCCATCTGTCCTTCCAGCTCGTCTATCCATCACTCCAGGTGTCCCTTTTTCCAACGAGGTGTCCATTTGTCACTCCAGATGTCCATGTGTCCCTCCAGTTGTCCATCCGTCAAAGCAGGTGTCCGTCTGTTCTCTCCACGTGTCCATCCATCCATCCATCCATCCATCCATCTATCCCTCCAGGTGTCCATCCATCACTCCAGGTGTCCATTCATTACTGCAGGTGTCCATTTGTCCCACGAGACGTCCATCTGTCCAACGAGGTATCTATCTGACCCAGCAGGTTTCCATGTGTTTCTCCACTTGTCCATCCTTCAAACCAGGGGTCCCTCTCACCCT
The DNA here is from genome assembly GCF_964106895.1 of Numenius arquata. Lineage (NCBI taxonomy): Eukaryota > Metazoa > Chordata > Aves > Charadriiformes > Scolopacidae > Numenius > Numenius arquata. The sequence continues at coordinate 17,462,046 of NC_133591.1, forward strand.
CCAGGTGTCCATCTGTCCCTCCACCTGTCCATCCATCCATCACTGCTGGTGTCCATCTGTCCCAAGTGGCTTCCATCTATTTGATACCACCAGGTGTCCATTTGTCCCACGAGATGTCCATCTCTCCAACACGGTGTCCATCTCTCCCTCCTGGTGTCCATGCGTCCCAGCAATTGTCCAACCTTCAAACCAGGTGTCCGTCTGTCCCTCCATGTGTCCGTCCATCCATCTCTCCAGGTGGCCATGTCTCTCACGATGTGTCCATCTCTTCCTCCAGGTGTCCCTCTGTCCCACGAGATATCCATCTGTCCATTGAGGTTTCCAGTTGTCCCTCCAGGTTTCCATGTGTCTCTCCAGTTGTCCATCCTTAAAACCAGGTGTCTGTCTGTCCCTCCACATACCCATCCATCTCTCCGGATGTCCATCCATTTCTCCAGGGGTCCATGTCTATCAGCACGTGTCCACCTGTCCCTCCAGGTGTCCATCCATCATCCTTGGTGTCCTTCTCTCCCTACTGGTGTCCATCTATTTGATAAAACCAGGTGTCCATGTGTCCCTCCAGATGTCCATCTGTCCCTCCAGGTGTCGATCCATCCATCTCTCCAGGCGTCTGTGGCTCTCTCCACATGTCCATCTCTCCCTCCACATCTCCATCCATCCCACCAGGTGTCCATCCATCATTCCAGGTATCCATCTGGCCCAGCTGGTGTCCATCTGTCCCACGAGATGTCCATCTGTCCAAACGAGGTGTCCGTTTTTCCCTCCAGCTGTCCGTATTTCCCTCCAGTTCTCTATCCGTTAAACAGGTGTTCGTCTGTCCCTCCACGTGTCCATCCATCCATCCATCCACCCACCCAACTCTCCAGGTGTCCATGTGTCTCGCCATGTTTCCATCTATCCCTCCAGGAGTCCCTCTGTCCCACCAGGTGTCCGTCCCTCACTCCATGTGTCCCTCTGTCCCAACCGATATCCTTCGATCTTTACAACCAGATGTCCATCTGTACAACGAGTTTTCCATCTTTCCCTCTAGGTTTCCATGTGTCCCACCAGTTTTCCGTCCGTCAAGCCAGGTGTCCGTAAGTCCCTCCGTCCATCTCTCCAGGTGTCGATGCGTGTCACCACGTATCCATCTCAGCCTCCAGATGTCCATCTCTCCTAGCTGGTTTCCACCTTTCTCTAGAGCCAGGTGTCCATCTGTCCCACCAGATGTGTCCAACAAGGTGTCCCTCTGTCCCTCCAGGTGTCCATCCATCACTCCAGGTGTCGATCTGTCCCAAGCGGTTTCCATCTATTTGATACAACCAGGTGCCCGTTTGTCCCACGAGATGTCCATCTGTCCAAGGCGGTGTCCATCTGTCCTTCCAGCTCGTCTATCCATCACTCCAGGTGTCCCTTTTTCCAACGAGGTGTCCATTTGTCACTCCAGATGTCCATGTGTCCCTCCAGTTGTCCATCCGTCAAAGCAGGTGTCCGTCTGTTCTCTCCATGTGTCCATCCATCCATCCATCCATCCCTCCGGGTGTCCTTCCATCCCTCCAGGTGTCCGTCCATCATCCTTGGTGTCCTTCTCTCCGTACTGGTGTCCATCTATTTGATAAAACCAGGTGTCCATGTGTCCCTCCAGATCTCCATCTGTCCCTCCAGGTGGCGATCCATCCATCTCTCCAGGCGTCTATGGCTCTCACCACATGTCCGTCTCTCCCTCCACATCTCCATCCATCCCACCAGGTGTCCATCCATCATTCCAGGTATCCATCTGGCCCAGCTGGTGTCCATCTGTCCCACGAGATATCCATCTGTCCAACGAGTTTTCCATCTTTCCCTCTAGGTTTCCATGTGTCCCACCAGTTTTCCGTCCGTCAAACCAGGTGTCCGTAAGTCCCTCCGTCCATCTCTCCAGGTGTCGATGCGTGTCACCACGTATCCATCTCAGCCTCCAGATGTCCATCTCTCCTAGCTGGTTTCCACCTTTCTCTAGAGCCAGGTGTCCATCTGTCCCACCAGATGTGTCCAACAAGGTGTCCCTCTGTCCCTCCAGGTGTCCATCCATCACTCCAGGTGTCGATCTGTCCCAAGCGGTTTCCATCTATTTGATACAAACAGGTGCCCGTTTGTCCCACGAGATGTCCATCTGTCCAAGGCGGTGTCCATCTGTCCTTCCAGCTCGTCTATCCATCACTCCAGGTGTCCCTTTTTCCAACGAGGTGTCCATTTGTCACTCCAGATGTCCATGTGTCCCTCCAGTTGTCCATCCGTCAAAGCAGGTGTCCGTCTGTTCTCTCCACGTGTCCATCCATCCATCCATCCATCCATCCCTCCAGGTGTCCATCCATCACTCCAGGTGTCCATTCATTACTGCAGGTGTCCATTTGTCCCACGAGACGTCCATCTGTCCAACGAGGTATCTATCTGACCCAGCAGGTTTCCATGTGTTTCTCCACTTGTCCATCCTTCAAACCAGGGGTCCCTCTCACCCTCCAGGTGTCCATCTGTCCCTCCACCTGTCCATCCATCCATCACTGCTGGTGTCCATCTGTCCCAAGTGGCTTCCATCTATTTGATACCACCAGGTGTCCATTTGTCCCACGAGATGTCCATCTCTCCAACACGGTGTCCATCTCTCCCTCCTGGTGTCCATGCGTCCCAGCAATTGTCCAACCTTCAAACCAGGTGTCCGTCTGTCCCTCCATGTGTCCGTCCATCCATCTCTCCAGGTGGCCATGTCTCTCACGATGTGTCCATCTCTTCCTCCAGGTGTCCCTCTGTCCCACGAGATATCCATCTGTCCATTGAGGTTTCCAGTTGTCCCTCCAGGTTTCCATGTGTCTCTCCAGTTGTCCATCCTTAAAACCAGGTGTCTGTCTGTCCCTCCACATACCCATCCATCTCTCCGGATGTCCATCCATTTCTCCAGGGGTCCATGTCTATCAGCACATGTCCACCTGTCCCTCCAGGTGTCCATCCATCATCCTTGGTGTCCTTCTCTCCCTACTGGTGTCCATCTATTTGATAAAACCAGGTGTCCATGTGTCCCTCCAGATGTCCATCTGTCCCTCCAGGTGTCGATCCATCCATCTCTCCAGGCGTCTGTGGCTCTCTCCACATGTCCATCTCTCCCTCCACATCTCCATCCATCCCACCAGGTGTCCATCCATCATTCCAGGTATCCATCTGGCCCAGCTGGTGTCCATCTGTCCCACGAGATGTCCATCTGTCCAAACGAGGTGTCCGTTTTTCCCTCCAGCTGTCCGTATTTCCCTCCAGTTCTCTATCCGTTAAACAGGTGTTCGTCTGTCCCTCCACGTGTCCATCCATCCATCCATCCACCCACCCAACTCTCCAGGTGTCCATGTGTCTCGCCATGTTTCCATCTATCCCTCCAGGAGTCCCTCTGTCCCACCAGGTGTCCGTCCCTCACTCCATGTGTCCCTCTGTCCCAACCGATATCCTTCGATCTTTACAACCAGATGTCCATCTGTACAACGAGTTTTCCATCTTTCCCTCTAGGTTTCCATGTGTCCCACCAGTTTTCCGTCCGTCAAGCCAGGTGTCCGTAAGTCCCTCCGTCCATCTCTCCAGGTGTCGATGCGTGTCACCACGTATCCATCTCAGCCTCCAGATGTCCATCTCTCCTAGCTGGTTTCCACCTTTCTCTAGAGCCAGGTGTCCATCTGTCCCACCAGATGTGTCCAACAAGGTGTCCCTCTGTCCCTCCAGGTGTCCATCCATCACTCCAGGTGTCGATCTGTCCCAAGCGGTTTCCATCTATTTAATACAACCAGGTGTCCGTTTGTCCCACGAGATGTCCATCTGTCCAAGGCGGTGTCCATCTGTCCTTCCAGCTCGTCTATCCATCACTCCAGGTGTCCCTTTTTCCAACGAGGTGTCCATTTGTCACTCCAGATGTCCATGTGTCCCTCCAGTTGTCCATCCGTCAAAGCAGGTGTCCGTCTGTTCTCTCCACGTGTCCATCCATCCATCCATCCATCCATCCCTCCGGGTGTCCTTCCATCCCTCCAGGTGTCCGTCCATCATCCTTGGTGTCCTTCTCTCCGTACTGGTGTCCATCTATTTGATAAAACCAGGTGTCCATGTGTCCCTCCAGATGTCAATCTGTCCCTCCAGGTGGCGATCCATCCATCTCTCCAGGCGTCTATGGCTCTCACCACATGTCCGTCTCTCCCTCCACATCTCCATCCATCCCACCAGGTGTCCATCCATCATTCCAGGTATCCATCTGGCCCAGCTGGTGTCCATCTGTCCCACGAGATGTCCATCTGTCCAACGAGATTTCCATCTTTCCCTCTAGGTTTCCATGTGTCCCACCAGTTTTCCGTCCGTCAAGCCAGGTGTCCGTAAGTCCCTCCGTCCATCTCTCCAGGTGTCGATGCGTGTCACCACGTATCCATCTCAGCCTCCAGATGTCCATCTCTCCTAGCTGGTTTCCACCTTTCTCTAGAGCCAGGTGTCCATCTGTCCCACCAGATGTGTCCAACAAGGTGTCCCTCTGTCCCTCCAGGTGTCCATCCATCACTCCAGGTGTCGATCTGTCCCAAGCGGTTTCCATCTATTTGATACAACCAGGTGCCCGTTTGTCCCACGAGATGTCCATCTGTCCAAGGCGGTGTCCATCTGTCCTTCCAGCTCGTCTATCCATCACTCCAGGTGTCCCTTTTTCCAACGAGGTGTCCATTTGTCACTCCAGATGTCCATGTGTCCCTCCAGTTGTCCATCCGTCAAAGCAGGTGTCCGTCTGTTCTCTCCACGTGTCCATCCATCCATCCATCCATCCATCCATCCATCCATCCCTCCGGGTGTCCTTCCATCCCTCCAGGTGTCCGTCCATCATCCTTGGTGTCCTTCTCTCCGTACTGGTGTCCATCTATTTGATAAAGCCAGGTGTCCATGTGTCCCTCCAGATCTCCATCTGTCCCTCCAGGTGTCGATCCATCCATCTCTCCAGGCGTCTATGGCTCTCACCACATGTCCGTCTCTCCCTCCACATCTCCATCCATCCCACCAGGTGTCCATCCATCATTCCAGGTATCCATCTGGCCCAGCTGGTGTCCATCTGTCCCACGAGATGTCCATTTGTCCAACGAGTTTTCCATCTTTCCCTCTAGGTTTCCATGTGTCCCACCAGTTTTCCGTCCGTCAAACCAGGTGTCCGTAAGTCCCTCCGTCCATCTCTCCAGGTGTCGATGCGTGTCACCACGTATCCATCTCAGCCTCCAGATGTCCATCTCTCCTAGCTGGTTTCCACCTTTCTCTAGAGCCAGGTGTCCATCTGTCCCACCAGATGTGTCCAACAAGGTGTCCCTCTGTCCCTCCAGGTGTCCATCCATCACTCCAGGTGTCGATCTGTCCCAAGCGGTTTCCATCTATTTGATACAAACAGGTGCCCGTTTGTCCCACGAGATGTCCATCTGTCCAAGGCGGTGTCCATCTGTCCTTCCAGCTCGTCTATCCATCACTCCAGGTGTCCCTTTTTCCAACGAGGTGTCCATTTGTCACTCCAGATGTCCATGTGTCCCTCCAGTTGTCCATCCGTCAAAGCAGGTGTCCGTCTGTTCTCTCCACGTGTCCATCCATCCATCCATCCATCCATCCCTCCAGGTGTCCATCCATCACTCCAGGTGTCCATTCATTACTGCAGGTGTCCATTTGTCCCACGAGACGTCCATCTGTCCAACGAGGTATCTATCTGACCCAGCAGGTTTCCATGTGTTTCTCCACTTGTCCATCCTTCAAACCAGGGGTCCCTCTCACCCTCCAGGTGTCCATCTGTCCCTCCACCTGTCCATCCATCCATCACTGCTGGTGTCCATCTGTCCCAAGTGGCTTCCATCTATTTGATACCACCAGGTGTCCATTTGTCCCACGAGATGTCCATCTCTCCAACACGGTGTCCATCTCTCCCTCCTGGTGTCCATGCGTCCCAGCAATTGTCCAACCTTCAAACCAGGTGTCCGTCTGTCCCTCCATGTGTCCGTCCATCCATCTCTCCAGGTGGCCATGTCTCTCACGATGTGTCCATCTCTTCCTCCAGGTGTCCCTCTGTCCCACGAGATATCCATCTGTCCATTGAGGTTTCCAGTTGTCCCTCCAGGTTTCCATGTGTCTCTCCAGTTGTCCATCCTTAAAACCAGGTGTCTGTCTGTCCCTCCACATACCCATCCATCTCTCCGGATGTCCATCCATTTCTCCAGGGGTCCATGTCTATCAGCACATGTCCACCTGTCCCTCCAGGTGTCCATCCATCATCCTTGGTGTCCTTCTCTCCCTACTGGTGTCCATCTATTTGATAAAACCAGGTGTCCATGTGTCCCTCCAGATCTCCATCTGTCCCTCCAGGTGTCGATCCATCCATCTCTCCAGGCGTCTGTGGCTCTCTCCACATGTCCATCTCTCCCTCCACATCTCCATCCATCCCACCAGGTGTCCATCCATCATTCCAGGTATCCATCTGGCCCAGCTGGTGTCCATCTGTCCCACGAGATGTCCATCTGTCCAAACGAGGTGTCCGTTTTTCCCTCCAGCTGTCCGTATTTCCCTCCAGTTCTCTATCCGTTAAACAGGTGTTCGTCTGTCCCTCCACGTGTCCATCCATCCATCCATCCACCCACCCAACTCTCCAGGTGTCCATGTGTCTCGCCATGTTTCCATCTATCCCTCCAGGAGTCCCTCTGTCCCACCAGGTGTCCGTCCCTCACTCCATGTGTCCCTCTGTCCCAACCGATATCCTTCGATCTTTACAACCAGATGTCCATCTGTACAACGAGTTTTCCATCTTTCCCTCTAGGTTTCCATGTGTCCTACCAGTTTTCCGTCCGTCAAGCCAGGTGTCCGTAAGTCCCTCCGTCCATCTCTCCAGGTGTCGATGCGTGTCACCACGTATCCATCTCAGCCTCCAGATGTCCATCTCTCCTAGCTGGTTTCCACCTTTCTCTAGAGCCAGGTGTCCATCTGTCCCACCAGATGTGTCCAACAAGGTGTCCCTCTGTCCCTCCAGGTGTCCATCCATCACTCCAGGTGTCGATCTGTCCCAAGCGGTTTCCATCTATTTAATACAACCAGGTGTCCGTTTGTCCCACGAGATGTCCATCTGTCCAAGGCGGTGTCCATCTGTCCTTCCAGCTCGTCTATCCATCACTCCAGGTGTCCCTTTTTCCAACGAGGTGTCCATTTGTCACTCCAGATGTCCATGTGTCCCTCCAGTTGTCCATCCGTCAAAGCAGGTGTCCGTCTGTTCTCTCCACGTGTCCATCCATCCATCCATCCATCCATCCATCCATCCATCCATCCCTCCGGGTGTCCTTCCATCCCTCCAGGTGTCCGTCCATCATCCTTGGTGTCCTTCTCTCCGTACTGGTGTCCATCTATTTGATAAAACCAGGTGTCCATGTGTCCCTCCAGATGTCAATCTGTCCCTCCAGGTGGCGATCCATCCATCTCTCCAGGCGTCTATGGCTCTCACCACATGTCCGTCTCTCCCTCCACATCTCCATCCATCCCACCAGGTGTCCATCCATCATTCCAGGTATCCATCTGGCCCAGCTGGTGTCCATCTGTCCCACGAGATGTCCATCTGTCCAACGAGTTTTCCATCTTTCCCTCTAGGTTTCCATGTGTCCCACCAGTTTTCCGTCCGTCAAGCCAGGTGTCCGTAAGTCCCTCCGTCCATCTCTCCAGGTGTCGATGCGTGTCACCACGTATCCATCTCAGCCTCCAGATGTCCATCTCTCCTAGCTGGTTTCCACCTTTCTCTAGAGCCAGGTGTCCATCTGTCCCACCAGATGTGTCCAACAAGGTGTCCCTCTGTCCCTCCAGGTGTCCATCCATCACTCCAGGTGTCGATCTGTCCCAAGCGGTTTCCATCTATTTGATACAACCAGGTGTCCGTTTGTCCCACGAGATGTCCATCTGTCCAAGGCGGTGTCCATCTGTCCTTCCAGCTCGTCTATCCATCACTCCAGGTGTCCCTTTTTCCAACGAGGTGTCCATTTGTCACTCCAGATGTCCATGTGTCCCTCCAGTTGTCCATCCGTCAAAGCAGGTGTCCGTCTGTTCTCTCCACGTGTCCATCCATCCATCCATCCATCCATCCATCCATCCCTCCGGGTGTCCTTCCATCCCTCCAGGTGTCCGTCCATCATCCTTGGTGTCCTTCTCTCCGTACTGGTGTCCATCTATTTGATAAAGCCAGGTGTCCATGTATCCCTCCAGATCTCCATCTGTCCCTCCAGGTGTCGATCCATCCATCTCTCCAGGCGTCTATGGCTCTCACCACATGTCCGTCTCTCCCTCCACATCTCCATCCATCCCACCAGGTGTCCATCCATCATTCCAGGTATCCATCTGGCCCAGCTGGTGTCCATCTGTCCCACGAGATGTCCATCTGTCCAACGAGTTTTCCATCTTTCCCTCTAGGTTTCCATGTGTCCCACCAGTTTTCCGTCCGTCAAACCAGGTGTCCGTAAGTCCCTCCGTCCATCTCTCCAGGTGTCGATGCGTGTCACCACGTATCCATCTCAGCCTCCAGATGTCCATCTCTCCTAGCTGGTTTCCACCTTTCTCTAGAGCCAGGTGTCCATCTGTCCCACCAGATGTGTCCAACAAGGTGTCCCTCTGTCCCTCCAGGTGTCCATCCATCACTCCAGGTGTCGATCTGTCCCAAGCGGTTTCCATCTATTTGATACAACCAGGTGTCCGTTTGTCCCACGAGATGTCCATCTGTCCAAGGCGGTGTCCATCTGTCCTTCCAGCTCGTCTATCCATCACTCCAGGTGTCCCTTTTTCCAACGAGGTGTCCATTTGTCACTCCAGATGTCCATGTGTCCCTCCAGTTGTCCATCCGTCAAAGCAGGTGTCCGTCTGTTCTCTCCATGTGTCCATCCATCCATCCATCCATCCCTCCGGGTGTCCTTCCATCCCTCCAGGTGTCCGTCCATCATCCTTGGTGTCCTTCTCTCCGTACTGGTGTCCATCTATTTGATAAAGCCAGGTGTCCATGTGTCCCTCCAGATGTCCATCTGTCCCTCCAGGTGGCGATCCATCCATCTCTCCAGGCGTCTATGGCTCTCACCACATGTCCGTCTCTCCCTCCACATCTCCATCCATCCCACCAGGTGTCCATCCATCATTCCAGGTATCCATCTGGCCCAGCTGGTGTCCATCTGTCCCACGAGATATCCATCTGTCCAACGAGTTTTCCATCTTTCCCTCTAGGTTTCCATGTGTCCCACCAGTTTTCCGTCCGTCAAGCCAGGTGTCCGTAAGTCCCTCCGTCCATCTCTCCAGGTGTCGATGCGTGTCACCACGTATCCATCTCAGCCTCCAGATGTCCATCTCTCCTAGCTGGTTTCCACCTTTCTCTAGAGCCAGGTGTCCATCTGTCCCACCAGATGTGTCCAACAAGGTGTCCCTCTGTCCCTCCAGGTGTCCATCCATCACTCCAGGTGTCGATCTGTCCCAAGCGGTTTCCATCTATTTGATACAACCAGGTGCCCGTTTGTCCCACGAGATGTCCATCTGTCCAAGGCGGTGTCCATCTGTCCTTCCAGCTCGTCTATCCATCACTCCAGGTGTCCCTTTTTCCAACGAGGTGTCCATTTGTCACTCCAGATGTCCATGTGTCCCTCCAGTTGTCCATCCGTCAAAGCAGGTGTCCGTCTGTTCTCTCCACGTGTCCATCCATTCATCCATCCCTCCAGGTGTCCATCCATCACTCCAGGTGTCCATTCATTACTGCAGGTGTCCATTTGTCCCACGAGACGTCCATCTGTCCAACGAGGTATCTATCTGACCCAGCAGGTTTCCATGTGTTTCTCCACTTGTCCATCCTTCAAACCAGGGGTCCCTCTCACCCTCCAGGTGTCCATCTGTCCCTCCACCTGTCCATCCATCCATCACTGCTGGTGTCCATCTGTCCCAAGTGGCTTCCATCTATTTGATACCACCAGGTGTCCATTTGTCCCACGAGATGTCCATCTCTCCAACACGGTGTCCATCTCTCCCTCCTGGTGTCCATGCGTCCCAGCAATTGTCCAACCTTCAAACCAATTGTCCGTCTGTCCCTCCATGTGTCCGTCCATCCATCTCTCCAGGTGGCCATGTCTCTCACGATGTGTCCATCTCTTCCTCCAGGTGTCCCTCTGTCCCACGAGATATCCATCTGTCCATTGAGGTTTCCAGTTGTCCCTCCAGGTTTCCATGTGTCTCTCCAGTTGTCCATCCTTAAAACCAGGTGTCTGTCTGTCCCTCCACATACCCATCCATCTCTCCGGATGTCCATCCATTTCTCCAGGGGTCCATGTCTATCAGCACATGTCCACCTGTCCCTCCAGGTGTCCATCCATCATCCTTGGTGTCCTTCTCTCCCTACTGGTGTCCATCTATTTGATAAAACCAGGTGTCCATGTGTCCCTCCAGATCTCCATCTGTCCCTCCAGGTGTCGATCCATCCATCTCTCCAGGCGTCTGTGGCTCTCTCCACATGTCCATCTCTCCCTCCACATCTCCATCCATCCCACCAGGTGTCCATCCATCATTCCAGGTATCCATCTGGCCCAGCTGGTGTCCATCTGTCCCACGAGATGTCCATCTGTCCAAACGAGGTGTCCGTTTTTCCCTCCAGCTGTCCGTATTTCCCTCCAGTTCTCTATCCGTTAAACAGGTGTTCGTCTGTCCCTCCACGTGTCCATCCATCCATCCATCCACCCACCCAACTCTCCAGGTGTCCATGTGTCTCGCCATGTTTCCATCTATCCCTCCAGGAGTCCCTCTGTCCCACCAGGTGTCCGTCCCTCACTCCATGTGTCCCTCTGTCCCAACCGATATCCTTCGATCTTGACAACCAGATGTCCATCTGTACAACGAGTTTTCCATCTTTCCCTCTAGGTTTCCATGTGTCCCACCAGTTTTCCGTCCGTCAAACCAGGTGTCCGTAAGTCCCTCCGTCCATCTCTCCAGGTGTCGATGCGTGTCACCACGTATCCATCTCAGCCTCCAGATGTCCATCTCTCCTAGCTGGTTTCCACCTTTCTCTAGAGCCAGGTGTCCATCTGTCCCACCAGATGTGTCCAACAAGGTGTCCCTCTGTCCCTCCAGGTGTCCATCCATCACTCCAGGTGTCGATCTGTCCCAAGCGGTTTCCATCTATTTGATACAACCAGGTGTCCGTTTGTCCCACGAGATGTCCATCTGTCCAAGGCGGTGTCCATCTGTCCTTCCAGCTCGTCTATCCATCACTCCAGGTGTCCCTTTTTCCAACGAGGTGTCCATTTGTCACTCCAGATGTCCATGTGTCCCTCCAGTTGTCCATCCGTCAAAGCAGGTGTCCGTCTGTTCTCTCCATGTGTCCATCCATCCATCCATCCATCCCTCCGGGTGTCCTTCCATCCCTCCAGGTGTCTGTCCATCATCCTTGGTGTCCTTCTCTCCGTACTGGTGTCCATCTATTTGATAAAGCCAGGTGTCCATGTGTCCCTCCAGATGTCCATCTGTCCCTCCAGGTGGCGATCCATCCATCTCTCCAGGCGTCTATGGCTCTCACCACATGTCCGTCTCTCCCTCCACATCTCCATCCATCCCACCAGGTGTCCATCCATCATTCCAGGTATCCATCTGGCCCAGCTGGTGTCCATCTGTCCCACGAGATATCCATCTGTCCAACGAGTTTTCCATCTTTCCCTCTAGGTTTCCATGTGTCCCACCAGTTTTCCGTCCGTCAAGCCAGGTGTCCGTAAGTCCCTCCGTCCATCTCTCCAGGTGTCGATGCGTGTCACCACGTATCCATCTCAGCCTCCAGATGTCCATCTCTCCTAGCTGGTTTCCACCTTTCTCTAGAGCCAGGTGTCCATCTGTCCCACCAGATGTGTCCAACAAGGTGTCCCTCTGTCCCTCCAGGTGTCCATCCATCACTCCAGGTGTCGATCTGTCCCAAGCGGTTTCCATCTATTTGATACAACCAGGTGTCCGTTTGTCCCACGAGATGTCCATCTGTCCAAGGCGGTGTCCATCTGTCCTTCCAGCTCGTCTATCCATCACTCCAGGTGTCCCTTTTTCCAACGAGGTGTCCATTTGTCACTCCAGATGTCCATGTGTCCCTCCAGTTGTCCATCCGTCAAAGCAGGTGTCCGTCTGTTCTCTCCACGTGTCCATCCATTCATCCATCCCTCCAGGTGTCCATCCATCACTCCAGGTGTCCATTCATTACTGCAGGTGTCCATTTGTCCCACGAGACGTCCATCTGTCCAACGAGGTATCTATCTGACCCAGCAGGTTTCCATGTGTTTCTCCACTTGTCCATCCTTCAAACCAGGGGTCCCTCTCACCCTCCAGGTGTCCATCTGTCCCTCCACCTGTCCATCCATCCATCACTGCTGGTGTCCATCTGTCCCAAGTGGCTTCCATCTATTTGATACCACCAGGTGTCCATTTGTCCCACGAGATGTCCATCTCTCCAACACGGTGTCCATCTCTCCCTCCTGGTGTCCATGCGTCCCAGCAATTGTCCAACCTTCAAACCAGGTGTCCGTCTGTCCCTCCATGTGTCCGTCCATCCATCTCTCCAGGTGGCCATGTCTCTCACGATGTGTCCATCTCTTCCTCCAGGTGTCCCTCTGTCCCACGAGATATCCATCTGTCCATTGAGGTTTCCAGTTGTCCCTCCAGGTTTCCATGTGTCCCTCCAGTTGTCCATCTGTCAAAGCAGGTGTCCGTCTGTTCTCTCCACGTGTCCATCCATCCATCCATCCATCCATCCATCCATCCATCCCTCCGGGTGTCCTTCCATCCCTCCAGGTGTCCGTCCATCATCCTTGGTGTCCTTCTCTCCGTACTGGTGTCCATCTATTTGATAAAGCCAGGTGTCCATGTATCCCTCCAGATCTCCATCTGTCCCTCCAGGTGTCGATCCATCCATCTCTCCAGGCGTCTATGGCTCTCACCACATGTCCGTCTCTCCCTCCACATCTCCATCCATCCCACCAGGTGTCCATCCATCATTCCAGGTATCCATCTGGCCCAGCTGGTGTCCATCTGTCCCACGAGATGTCCATCTGTCCAACGAGTTTTCCATCTTTCCCTCTAGGTTTCCATGTGTCCCACCAGTTTTCCGTCCGTCAAACCAGGTGTCCGTAAGTCCCTCCGTCCATCTCTCCAGGTGTCGATGCGTGTCACCACGTATCCATCTCAGCCTCCAGATGTCCATCTCTCCTAGCTGGTTTCCACCTTTCTCTAGAGCCAGGTGTCCATCTGTCCCACCAGATGTGTCCAACAAGGTGTCCCTCTGTCCCTCCAGGTGTCCATCCATCACTCCAGGTGTCGATCTGTCCCAAGCGGTTTCCATCTATTTGATACAACCAGGTGTCCGTTTGTCCCACGAGATGTCCATCTGTCCAAGGCGGTGTCCATCTGTCCTTCCAGCTCGTCTATCCATCACTCCAGGTGTCCCTTTTTCCAACGAGGTGTCCATTTGTCACTCCAGATGTCCATGTGTCCCTCCAGTTGTCCATCCGTCAAAGCAGGTGTCCGTCTGTTCTCTCCATGTGTCCATCCATCCATCCATCCATCCCTCCGGGTGTCCTTCCATCCCTCCAGGTGTCCGTCCATCATCCTTGGTGTCCTTCTCTCCGTACTGGTGTCCATCTATTTGATAAAGCCAGGTGTCCATGTGTCCCTCCAGATCTCCATCTGTCCCTCCAGGTGGCGATCCATCCATCTCTCCAGGCGTCTATGGCTCTCACCACATGTCCGTCTCTCCCTCCACATCTCCATCCATCCCACCAGGTGTCCATCCATCATTCCAGGTATCCATCTGGCCCAGCTGGTGTCCATCTGTCCCACGAGATATCCATCTGTCCAACGAGTTTTCCATCTTTCCCTCTAGGTTTCCATGTGTCCCACCAGTTTTCCGTCCGTCAAGCCAGGTGTCCGTAAGTCCCTCCGTCCATCTCTCCAGGTGTCGATGCGTGTCACCACGTATCCATCTCAGCCTCCAGATGTCCATCTCTCCTAGCTGGTTTCCACCTTTCTCTAGAGCCAGGTGTCCATCTGTCCCACCAGATGTGTCCAACAAGGTGTCCCTCTGTCCCTCCAGGTGTCCATCCATCACTCCAGGTGTCGATCTGTCCCAAGCGGTTTCCATCTATTTGATACAACCAGGTGTCCGTTTGTCCCACGAGATGTCCATCTGTCCAAGGCGGTGTCCATCTGTCCTTCCAGCTCGTCTATCCATCACTCCAGGTGTCCCTTTTTCCAACGAGGTGTCCATTTGTCACTCCAGATGTCCATGTGTCCCTCCAGTTGTCCATCCGTCAAAGCAGGTGTCCGTCTGTTCTCTCCACGTGTCCATCCATTCATCCATCCCTCCAGGTGTCCATCCATCACTCCAGGTGTCCATTCATTACTGCAGGTGTCCATTTGTCCCACGAGACGTCCATCTGTCCAACGAGGTATCTATCTGACCCAGCAGGTTTCCATGTGTTTCTCCACTTGTCCATCCTTCAAACCAGGGGTCCCTCTCACCCTCCAGGTGTCCATCTGTCCCTCCACCTGTCCATCCATCCATCACTGCTGGTGTCCATCTGTCCCAAGTGGCTTCCATCTATTTGATACCACCAGGTGTCCATTTGTCCCACGAGATGTCCATCTCTCCAACACGGTGTCCATCTCTCCCTCCTGGTGTCCATGCGTCCCAGCAATTGTCCAACCTTCAAACCAATTGTCCGTCTGTCCCTCCATGTGTCCGTCCATCCATCTCTCCAGGTGGCCATGTCTCTCACGATGTGTCCATCTCTTCCTCCAGGTGTCCCTCTGTCCCACGAGATATCCATCTGTCCATTGAGGTTTCCAGTTGTCCCTCCAGGTTTCCATGTGTCTCTCCAGTTGTCCATCCTTAAAACCAGGTGTCTGTCTGTCCCTCCACATACCCATCCATCTCTCCGGATGTCCATCCATTTCTCCAGGGGTCCATGTCTATCAGCACATGTCCACCTGTCCCTCCAGGTGTCCATCCATCATCCTTGGTGTCCTTCTCTCCCTACTGGTGTCCATCTATTTGATAAAACCAGGTGTCCATGTGTCCCTCCAGATCTCCATCTGTCCCTCCAGGTGTCGATCCATCCATCTCTCCAGGCGTCTGTGGCTCTCTCCACATGTCCATCTCTCCCTCCACATCTCCATCCATCCCACCAGGTGTCCATCCATCA
Organism: Numenius arquata; assembly: GCF_964106895.1. Classification (NCBI taxonomy): domain Eukaryota; kingdom Metazoa; phylum Chordata; class Aves; order Charadriiformes; family Scolopacidae; genus Numenius; species Numenius arquata. Next base: position 17,477,258 of record NC_133591.1, read on the forward strand.
TTCCAGGTATCCATCTGGCCCAGCTGGTGTCCATCTGTCCCACGAGATGTCCATCTGTCCAAACGAGGTGTCCGTTTTTCCCTCCAGCTGTCCGTATTTCCCTCCAGTTCTCTATCCGTTAAACAGGTGTTCGTCTGTCCCTCCACGTGTCCATCCATCCATCCATCCACCCACCCAACTCTCCAGGTGTCCATGTGTCTCGCCATGTTTCCATCTATCCCTCCAGGAGTCCCTCTGTCCCACCAGGTGTCCGTCCCTCACTCCATGTGTCCCTCTGTCCCAACCGATATCCTTCGATCTTGACAACCAGATGTCCATTTGTCCAACGAGTTTTCCATCTTTCCCTCTAGGTTTCCATGTGTCCCACCAGTTTTCCGTCCGTCAAGCCAGGTGTCCGTAAGTCCCTCCGTCCATCTCTCCAGGTGTCGATGCGTGTCACCACGTATCCATCTCAGCCTCCAGATGTCCATCTCTCCTAGCTGGTTTCCACCTTTCTCTAGAGCCAGGTGTCCATCTGTCCCACCAGATGTGTCCAACAAGGTGTCCCTCTGTCCCTCCAGGTGTCCATCCATCACTCCAGGTGTCGATCTGTCCCAAGCGGTTTCCATCTATTTGATACAACCAGGTGCCCGTTTGTCCCACGAGATGTCCATCTGTCCAAGGCGGTGTCCATCTGTCCTTCCAGCTCGTCTATCCATCACTCCAGGTGTCCCTTTTTCCAACGAGGTGTCCATTTGTCACTCCAGATGTCCATGTGTCCCTCCAGTTGTCCATCTGTCAAAGCAGGTGTCCGTCTGTTCTCTCCACGTGTCCATCCATCCATCCATCCATCCATCCCTCCAGGTGTCCATCCATCACTCCAGGTGTCCATTCATTACTGCAGGTGTCCATTTGTCCCACGAGACGTCCATCTGTCCAACGAGGTATCTATCTGACCCAGCAGGTTTCCATGTGTTTCTCCACTTGTCCATCCTTCAAACCAGGGGTCCCTCTCACCCTCCAGGTGTCCATCTGTCCCTCCACCTGTCCATCCATCCATCACTGCTGGTGTCCATCTGTCCCAAGTGGCTTCCATCTATTTGATACCACCAGGTGTCCATTTGTCCCACGAGATGTCCATCTCTCCAACACGGTGTCCATCTCTCCCTCCTGGTGTCCATGCGTCCCAGCAATTGTCCAACCTTCAAACCAATTGTCCGTCTGTCCCTCCATGTGTCCGTCCATCCATCTCTCCAGGTGGCCATGTCTCTCACGATGTGTCCATCTCTTCCTCCAGGTGTCCCTCTGTCCCACGAGATATCCATCTGTCCATTGAGGTTTCCAGTTGTCCCTCCAGGTTTCCATGTGTCTCTCCAGTTGTCCATCCTTAAAACCAGGTGTCTGTCTGTCCCTCCACATACCCATCCATCTCTCCGGATGTCCATCCATTTCTCCAGGGGTCCATGTCTATCAGCACATGTCCACCTGTCCCTCCAGGTGTCCATCCATCATCCTTGGTGTCCTTCTCTCCCTACTGGTGTCCATCTATTTGATAAAACCAGGTGTCCATGTGTCCCTCCAGATGTCCATCTGTCCCTCCAGGTGTCGATCCATCCATCTCTCCAGGCGTCTGTGGCTCTCTCCACATGTCCATCTCTCCCTCCACATCTCCATCCATCCCACCAGGTGTCCATCCATCATTCCAGGTATCCATCTGGCCCAGCTGGTGTCCATCTGTCCCACGAGATGTCCATCTGTCCAAACGAGGTGTCCGTTTTTCCCTCCAGCTGTCCGTATTTCCCTCCAGTTCTCTATCCGTTAAACAGGTGTTCGTCTGTCCCTCCACGTGTCCATCCATCCATCCATCCACCCACCCAACTCTCCAGGTGTCCATGTGTCTCGCCATGTTTCCATCTATCCCTCCAGGAGTCCCTCTGTCCCACCAGGTGTCCGTCCCTCACTCCATGTGTCCCTCTGTCCCAACCGATATCCTTCGATCTTGACAACCAGATGTCCATCTGTCCAACGAGTTTTCCATCTTTCCCTCTAGGTTTCCATGTGTCCCACCAGTTTTCCGTCCGTCAAGCCAGGTGTCCGTAAGTCCCTCCGTCCATCTCTCCAGGTGTCGATGCGTGTCACCACGTATCCATCTCAGCCTCCAGATGTCCATCTCTCCTAGCTGGTTTCCACCTTTCTCTAGAGCCAGGTGTCCATCTGTCCCACCAGATGTGTCCAACAAGGTGTCCCTCTGTCCCTCCAGGTGTCCATCCATCACTCCAGGTGTCGATCTGTCCCAAGCGGTTTCCATCTATTTGATACAACCAGGTGTCCGTTTGTCCCACGAGATGTCCATCTGTCCAAGGCGGTGTCCATCTGTCCTTCCAGCTCGTCTATCCATCACTCCAGGTGTCCCTTTTTCCAACGAGGTGTCCATTTGTCACTCCAGATGTCCATGTGTCCCTCCAGTTGTCCATCCGTCAAAGCAGGTGTCCGTCTGTTCTCTCCACGTGTCCATCCATCCATCCATCCATCCATCCATCCATCCATCCATCCCTCCGGGTGTCCTTCCATCCCTCCAGGTGTCCGTCCATCATCCTTGGTGTCCTTCTCTCCGTACTGGTGTCCATCTATTTGATAAAGCCAGGTGTCCATGTGTCCCTCCAGATCTCCATCTGTCCCTCCAGGTGTCGATCCATCCATCTCTCCAGGCGTCTATGGCTCTCACCACATGTCCGTCTCTCCCTCCACATCTCCATCCATCCGACCAGGTGTCCATCCATCATTCCAGGTATCCATCTGGCCCAGCTGGTGTCCATCTGTCCCACGAGATGTCCATTTGTCCAACGAGTTTTCCATCTTTCCCTCTAGGTTTCCATGTGTCCCACCAGTTTTCCGTCCGTCAAGCCAGGTGTCCGTAAGTCCCTCCGTCCATCTCTCCAGGTGTCGATGCGTGTCACCACGTATCCATCTCAGCCTCCAGATGTCCATCTCTCCTAGCTGGTTTCCACCTTTCTCTAGAGCCAGGTGTCCATCTGTCCCACCAGATGTGTCCAACAAGGTGTCCCTCTGTCCCTCCAGGTGTCCATCCATCACTCCAGGTGTCGATCTGTCCCAAGCGGTTTCCATCTATTTGATACAACCAGGTGTCCGTTTGTCCCACGAGATGTCCATCTGTCCAAGGCGGTGTCCATCTGTCCTTCCAGCTCGTCTATCCATCACTCCAGGTGTCCCTTTTTCCAACGAGGTGTCCATTTGTCACTCCAGATGTCCATGTGTCCCTCCAGTTGTCCATCCGTCAAAGCAGGTGTCCGTCTGTTCTCTCCACGTGTCCATCCATCCATCCATCCATCCATCCATCCATCCATCCCTCCGGGTGTCCTTCCATCCCTCCAGGTGTCCGTCCATCATCCTTGGTGTCCTTCTCTCCGTACTGGTGTCCATCTATTTGATAAAGCCAGGTGTCCATGTGTTCCTCCAGATGTCCATCTGTCCCTCCAGGTGGCGATCCATCCATCTCTCCAGGCGTCTATGGCTCTCACCACATGTCCGTCTCTCCCTCCACATCTCCATCCATCCCACCAGGTGTCCATCCATCATTCCAGGTATCCATCTGGCCCAGCTGGTGTCCATCTGTCCCACGAGATGTCCATCTGTCCAACGAGTTTTCCATCTTTCCCTCTAGGTTTCCATGTGTCCCACCAGTTTTCCGTCCGTCAAGCCAGGTGTCCGTAAGTCCCTCCGTCCATCTCTCCAGGTGTCGATGCGTGTCACCACGTATCCATCTCAGCCTCCAGATGTCCATCTCTCCTAGCTGGTTTCCACCTTTCTCTAGAGCCAGGTGTCCATCTGTCCCACCAGATGTGTCCAACAAGGTGTCCCTCTGTCCCTCCAGGTGTCCATCCATCACTCCAGGTGTCGATCTGTCCCAAGCGGTTTCCATCTATTTGATACAACCAGGTGTCCGTTTGTCCCACGAGATGTCCATCTGTCCAAGGCGGTGTCCATCTGTCCTTCCAGCTCGTCTATCCATCACTCCAGGTGTCCCTTTTTCCAACGAGGTGTCCATTTGTCACTCCAGATGTCCATGTGTCCCTCCAGTTGTCCATCCGTCAAAGCAGGTGTCCGTCTGTTCTCTCCATGTGTCCATCCATCCATCCATCCATCCCTCCGGGTGTCCTTCCATCCCTCCAGGTGTCCGTCCATCATCCTTGGTGTCCTTCTCTCCGTACTGGTGTCCATCTATTTGATAAAACCAGGTGTCCATGTGTCCCTCCAGATCTCCATCTGTCCCTCCAGGTGGCGATCCATCCATCTCTCCAGGCGTCTATGGCTCTCACCACATGTCCGTCTCTCCCTCCACATCTCCATCCATCCCACCAGGTGTCCATCCATCATTCCAGGTATCCATCTGGCCCAGCTGGTGTCCATCTGTCCCACGAGATATCCATCTGTACAACGAGTTTTCCATCTTTCCCTCTAGGTTTCCATGTGTCCCACCAGTTTTCCGTCCGTCAAGCCAGGTGTCCGTAAGTCCCTCCGTCCATCTCTCCAGGTGTCGATGCGTGTCACCACGTATCCATCTCAGCCTCCAGATGTCCATCTCTCCTAGCTGGTTTCCACCTTTCTCTAGAGCCAGGTGTCCATCTGTCCCACCAGATGTGTCCAACAAGGTGTCCCTCTGTCCCTCCAGGTGTCCATCCATCACTCCAGGTGTCGATCTGTCCCAAGCGGTTTCCATCTATTTGATACAACCAGGTGTCCGTTTGTCCCACGAGATGTCCATCTGTCCAAGGCGGTGTCCATCTGTCCTTCCAGCTCGTCTATCCATCACTCCAGGTGTCCCTTTTTCCAACGAGGTGTCCATTTGTCACTCCAGATGTCCATGTGTCCCTCCAGTTGTCCATCCGTCAAAGCAGGTGTCCGTCTGTTCTCTCCACGTGTCCATCCATTCATCCATCCCTCCAGGTGTCCATCCATCACTCCAGGTGTCCATTCATTACTGCAGGTGTCCATTTGTCCCACGAGACGTCCATCTGTCCAACGAGGTATCTATCTGACCCAGCAGGTTTCCATGTGTTTCTCCACTTGTCCATCCTTCAAACCAGGGGTCCCTCTCACCCTCCAGGTGTCCATCTGTCCCTCCACCTGTCCATCCATCCATCACTGCTGGTGTCCATCTGTCCCAAGTGGCTTCCATCTATTTGATACCACCAGGTGTCCATTTGTCCCACGAGATGTCCATCTCTCCAACACGGTGTCCATCTCTCCCTCCTGGTGTCCATGCGTCCCAGCAATTGTCCAACCTTCAAACCAGGTGTCCGTCTGTCCCTCCATGTGTCCGTCCATCCATCTCTCCAGGTGGCCATGTCTCTCACGATGTGTCCATCTCTTCCTCCAGGTGTCCCTCTGTCCCACGAGATATCCATCTGTCCATTGAGGTTTCCAGTTGTCCCTCCAGGTTTCCATGTGTCTCTCCAGTTGTCCATCCTTAAAACCAGGTGTCTGTCTGTCCCTCCACATACCCATCCATCTCTCCGGATGTCCATCCATTTCTCCAGGGGTCCATGTCTATCAGCACATGTCCACCTGTCCCTCCAGGTGTCCATCCATCATCCTTGGTGTCCTTCTCTCCCTACTGGTGTCCATCTATTTGATAAAACCAGGTGTCCATGTGTCCCTCCAGATCTCCATCTGTCCCTCCAGGTGTCGATCCATCCATCTCTCCAGGCATCTGTGGCTCTCTCCACATGTCCATCTCTCCCTCCACATCTCCATCCATCCCACCAGGTGTCCATCCATCATTCCAGGTATCCATCTGGCCCAGCTGGTGTCCATCTGTCTCACGAGATGTCCATCTGTCCAAACGAGGTGTCCGTTTTTCCCTCCAGCTGTCCGTATTTCCCTCCAGTTCTCTATCCGTTAAACAGGTGTTCGTCTGTCCCTCCACGTGTCCATCCATCCATCCATCCACCCACCCAACTCTCCAGGTGTCCATGTGTCTCGCCATGTTTCCATCTATCCCTCCAGGAGTCCCTCTGTCCCACCAGGTGTCCGTCCCTCACTCCATGTGTCCCTCTGTCCCAACCGATATCCTTCGATCTTGACAACCAGATGTCCATCTGTACAACGAGTTTTCCATCTTTCCCTCTAGGTTTCCATGTGTCCCACCAGTTTTCCGTCCGTCAAACCAGGTGTCCGTAAGTCCCTCCGTCCATCTCTCCAGGTGTCGATGCGTGTCACCACGTATCCATCTCAGCCTCCAGATGTCCATCTCTCCTAGCTGGTTTCCACCTTTCTCTAGAGCCAGGTGTCCATCTGTCCCACCAGATGTGTCCAACAAGGTGTCCCTCTGTCCCTCCAGGTGTCCATCCATCACTCCAGGTGTCGATCTGTCCCAAGCGGTTTCCATCTATTTGATACAACCAGGTGTCCGTTTGTCCCACGAGATGTCCATCTGTCCAAGGCGGTGTCCATCTGTCCTTCCAGCTCGTCTATCCATCACTCCAGGTGTCCCTTTTTCCAACGAGGTGTCCATTTGTCACTCCAGATGTCCATGTGTCCCTCCAGTTGTCCATCTGTCAAAGCAGGTGTCCGTCTGTTCTCTCCACGTGTCCATCCATCCATCCATCCATCCATCCCTCCAGGTGTCCATCCATCACTCCAGGTGTCCATTCATTACTGCAGGTGTCCATTTGTCCCACGAGACGTCCATCTGTCCAACGAGGTATCTATCTGACCCAGCAGGTTTCCATGTGTTTCTCCACTTGTCCATCCTTCAAACCAGGGGTCCCTCTCACCCTCCAGGTGTCCATCTGTCCCTCCACCTGTCCATCCATCCATCACTGCTGGTGTCCATCTGTCCCAAGTGGCTTCCATCTATTTGATACCACCAGGTGTCCATTTGTCCCACGAGATGTCCATCTCTCCAACACGGTGTCCATCTCTCCCTCCTGGTGTCCATGCGTCCCAGCAATTGTCCAACCTTCAAACCAATTGTCCGTCTGTCCCTCCATGTGTCCGTCCATCCATCTCTCCAGGTGGCCATGTCTCTCACGATGTGTCCATCTCTTCCTCCAGGTGTCCCTCTGTCCCACGAGATATCCATCTGTCCATTGAGGTTTCCAGTTGTCCCTCCAGGTTTCCATGTGTCTCTCCAGTTGTCCATCCTTAAAACCAGGTGTCTGTCTGTCCCTCCACATACCCATCCATCTCTCCGGATGTCCATCCATTTCTCCAGGGGTCCATGTCTATCAGCACATGTCCACCTGTCCCTCCAGGTGTCCATCCATCATCCTTGGTGTCCTTCTCTCCCTACTGGTGTCCATCTATTTGATAAAACCAGGTGTCCATGTGTCCCTCCAGATCTCCATCTGTCCCTCCAGGTGTCGATCCATCCATCTCTCCAGGCGTCTGTGGCTCTCTCCACATGTCCATCTCTCCCTCCACATCTCCATCCATCCCACCAGGTGTCCATCCATCATTCCAGGTATCCATCTGGCCCAGCTGGTGTCCATCTGTCCCACGAGATGTCCATCTGTCCAAACGAGGTGTCCGTTTTTCCCTCCAGCTGTCCGTATTTCCCTCCAGTTCTCTATCCGTTAAACAGGTGTTCGTCTGTCCCTCCACGTGTCCATCCATCCATCCATCCACCCACCCAACTCTCCAGGTGTCCATGTGTCTCGCCATGTTTCCATCTATCCCTCCAGGAGTCCCTCTGTCCCACCAGGTGTCCGTCCCTCACTCCATGTGTCCCTCTGTCCCAACCGATATCCTTCGATCTTGACAACCAGATGTCCATCTGTACAACGAGTTTTCCATCTTTCCCTCTAGGTTTCCATGTGTCCCACCAGTTTTCCGTCCGTCAAACCAGGTGTCCGTAAGTCCCTCCGTCCATCTCTCCAGGTGTCGATGCGTGTCACCACGTATCCATCTCAGCCTCCAGATGTCCATCTCTCCTAGCTGGTTTCCACCTTTCTCTAGAGCCAGGTGTCCATCTGTCCCACCAGATGTGTCCAACAAGGTGTCCCTCTGTCCCTCCAGGTGTCCATCCATCACTCCAGGTGTCGATCTGTCCCAAGCGGTTTCCATCTATTTGATACAACCAGGTGTCCGTTTGTCCCACGAGATGTCCATCTGTCCAAGGCGGTGTCCATCTGTCCTTCCAGCTCGTCTATCCATCACTCCAGGTGTCCCTTTTTCCAACGAGGTGTCCATTTGTCACTCCAGATGTCCATGTGTCCCTCCAGTTGTCCATCCGTCAAAGCAGGTGTCCGTCTGTTCTCTCCACGTGTCCGTCCATCCATCCATCCATCCATCCATCCATCCATCCATCCATCCCTCCGGGTGTCCTTCCATCCCTCCAGGTGTCCGTCCATCATCCTTGGTGTCCTTCTCTCCGTACTGGTGTCCATCTATTTGATAAAACCAGGTGTCCATGTGTCCCTCCAGATCTCCATCTGTCCCTCCTGGTGGCGATCCATCCATCTCTCCAGGCGTCTATGGCTCTCACCACATGTCCGTCTCTCCCTCCACATCTCCATCCATCCCACCAGGTGTCCATCCATCATTCCAGGTATCCATCTGGCCCAGCTGGTGTCCATCTGTCCCACGAGATGTCCATCTGTCCAACGAGTTTTCCATCTTTCCCTCTAGGTTTCCATGTGTCCCACCAGTTTTCCGTCCGTCAAGCCAGGTGTCCGTAAGTCCCTCCGTCCATCTCTCCAGGTGTCGATGCGTGTCACCACGTATCCATCTCAGCCTCCAGATGTCCATCTCTCCTAGCTGGTTTCCACCTTTCTCTAGAGCCAGGTGTCCATCTGTCCCACCAGATGTGTCCAACAAGGTGTCCCTCTGTCCCTCCAGGTGTCCATCCATCACTCCAGGTGTCGATCTGTCCCAAGCGGTTTCCATCTATTTGATACAACCAGGTGCCCGTTTGTCCCACGAGATGTCCATCTGTCCAAGGCGGTGTCCATCTGTCCTTCCAGCTCGTCTATCCATCACTCCAGGTGTCCCTTTTTCCAACGAGGTGTCCATTTGTCACTCCAGATGTCCATGTGTCCCTCCAGTTGTCCATCCATCAAAGCAGGTGTCCGTCTGTTCTCTCCACGTGTCCATCCATCCATCCATCCATCCATCCCTCCGGGTGTCCTTCCATCCCTCCAGGTGTCCGTCCATCATCCTTGGTGTCCTTCTCTCCGTACTGGTGTCCATCTATTTGATAAAGCCAGGTGTCCATGTGTCCCTCCAGATGTCCATCTGTCCCTCCAGGTGGCGATCCATCCATCTCTCCAGGCGTCTATGGCTCTCACCACATGTCCGTCTCTCCCTCCACATCTCCATCCATCCCACCAGGTGTCCATCCATCATTCCAGGTATCCATCTGGCCCAGCTGGTGTCCATCTGTCCCACGAGATGTCCATCTGTCCAACGAGTTTTCCATCTTTCCCTCTAGGTTTCATTGTGTCCCACCAGTTTTCCGTCCGTCAAACCAGGTGTCCGTAAGTCCCTCCGTCCATCTCTCCAGGTGTCGATGCGTGTCACCACGTATCCATCTCAGCCTCCAGATGTCCATCTCTCCTAGCTGGTTTCCACCTTTCTCTAGAGCCAGGTGTCCATCTGTCCCACCAGATGTGTCCAACAAGGTGTCCCTCTGTCCCTCCAGGTGTCCATCCATCACTCCAGGTGTCGATCTGTCCCAAGCGGTTTCCATCTATTTGATACAACCAGGTGTCCGTTTGTCCCACGAGATGTCCATCTGTCCAAGGCGGTGTCCATCTGTCCTTCCAGCTCGTCTATCCATCACTCCAGGTGTCCCTTTTTCCAACGAGGTGTCCATTTGTCACTCCAGATGTCCATGTGTCCCTCCAGTTGTCCATCCGTCAAAGCAGGTGTCCGTCTGTTCTCTCCATGTGTCCATCCATCCATCCATCCATCCCTCCGGGTGTCCTTCCATCCCTCCAGGTGTCCGTCCATCATCCTTGGTGTCCTTCTCTCCGTACTGGTGTCCATCTATTTGATAAAACCAGGTGTCCATGTGTCCCTCCAGATGTCCATCTGTCCCTCCAGGTGGCGATCCATCCATCTCTCCAGGCGTCTATGGCTCTCACCACATGTCCGTCTCTCCCTCCACATCTCCATCCATCCCACCAGGTGTCCATCCATCATTCCAGGTATCCATCTGGCCCAGCTGGTGTCCATCTGTCCCACGAGATGTCCATCTGTCCAACGAGTTTTCCATCTTTCCCTCTAGGTTTCCATGTGTCCCACCAGTTTTCCGTCCGTCAAACCAGGTGTCCGTAAGTCCCTCCGTCCATCTCTCCAGGTGTCGATGCGTGTCACCACGTATCCATCTCAGCCTCCAGATGTCCATCTCTCCTAGCTGGTTTCCACCTTTCTCTAGAGCCAGGTGTCCATCTGTCCCACCAGATGTGTCCAACAAGGTGTCCCTCTGTCCCTCCAGGTGTCCATCCATCACTCCAGGTGTCGATCTGTCCCAAGCGGTTTCCATCTATTTGATACAACCAGGTGTCCGTTTGTCCCACGAGATGTCCATCTGTCCAAGGCGGTGTCCATCTGTCCTTCCAGCTCGTCTATCCATCACTCCAGGTGTCCCTTTTTCCAACGAGGTGTCCATTTGTCACTCCAGGTGTCCATTTGTCACTCCAGATGTCCATGTGTCCCTCCAGTTGTCCATCCGTCAAAGCAGGTGTCCGTCTGTTCTCTCCACGTGTCCATCCATCCATCCATCCATCCATCCATCCATCCATCCCTCCGGGTGTCCTTCCATCCCTCCAGGTGTCCGTCCATCATCCTTGGTGTCCTTCTCTCCGTACTGGTGTCCATCTATTTGATAAAACCAGGTGTCCATGTGTCCCTCCAGATCTCCATCTGTCCCTCCAGGTGGCGATCCATCCATCTCTCCAGGCGTCTATGGCTCTCACCACATGTCCGTCTCTCCCTCCACATCTCCATCCATCCCACCAGGTGTCCATCCATCATTCCAGGTATCCATCTGGCCCAGCTGGTGTCCATCTGTCCCACGAGATGTCCATCTGTCCAACGAGTTTTCCATCTTTCCCTCTAGGTTTCCATGTGTCACACCAGTTTTCCGTCCGTCAAACCAGGTGTCCGTAAGTCCCTCCGTCCATCTCTCCAGGTGTCGATGCGTGTCACCACGTATCCATCTCAGCCTCCAGATGTCCATCTCTCCTAGCTGGTTTCCACCTTTCTCTAGAGCCAGGTGTCCATCTGTCCCACCAGATGTGTCCAACAAGGTGTCCCTCTGTCCCTCCAGGTGTCCATCCATCACTCCAGGTGTCGATCTGTCCCAAGCGGTTTCCATCTATTTGATACAACCAGGTGCCCGTTTGTCCCACGAGATGTCCATCTGTCCAAGGCGGTGTCCATCTGTCCTTCCAGCTCGTCTATCCATCACTCCAGGTGTCCCTTTTTCCAACGAGGTGTCCATTTGTCACTCCAGATGTCCATGTGTCCCTCCAGTTGTCCATCCGTCAAAGCAGGTGTCCGTCTGTTCTCTCCACGTGTCCATCCATCCATCCATCCATCCATCCATCCATCCATCCCTCCGGGTGTCCTTCCATCCCTCCAGGTGTCCGTCCATCATCCTTGGTGTCCTTCTCTCCGTACTGGTGTCCATCTATTTGATAAAGCCAGGTGTCCATGTGTCCCTCCAGATGTCCATCTGTCCCTCCAAGTGGCGATCCATCCATCTCTCCAGGCGTCTATGGCTCTCACCACATGTCCGTCTCTCCCTCCACATCTCCATCCATCCCACCAGGTGTCCATCCATCATTCCAGGTATCCATCTGGCCCAGCTGGTGTCCATCTGTCCCACGAGATGTCCATCTGTCCAACGAGTTTTCCATCTTTCCCTCTAGGTTTCCATGTGTCCCACCAGTTTTCCGTCCGTCAAACCAGGTGTCCGTAAGTCCCTCCGTCCATCTCTCCAGGTGTCGATGCATGTCACCACGTATCCATCTCAGCCTCCAGATGTCCATCTCTCCTAGCTGGTTTCCACCTTTCTCTAGAGCCAGGTGTCCATCTGTCCCACCAGATGTGTCCAACAAGGTGTCCCTCTGTCCCTCCAGGTGTCCATCCATCACTCCAGGTGTCGATCTGTCCCAAGCGGTTTCCATCTATTTGATACAACCAGGTGTCCGTTTGTCCCACGAGATGTCCATCTGTCCAAGGCGGTGTCCATCTGTCCTTCCAGCTCGTCTATCCATCACTCCAGGTGTCCCTTTTTCCAACGAGGTGTCCATTTGTCACTCCAGATGTCCATGTGTCCCTCCAGTTGTCCATCCGTCAAAGCAGGTGTCCGTCTGTTCTCTCCATGTGTCCATCCATCCATCCATCCATCCCTCCGGGTGTCCTTCCATCCCTCCAGGTGTCCGTCCATCATCCTTGGTGTCCTTCTCTCCGTACTGGTGTCCATCTATTTGATAAAACCAGGTGTCCATGTGTCCCTCCAGATCTCCATCTGTCCCTCCAGGTGGCGATCCATCCATCTCTCCAGGCGTCTATGGCTCTCACCACATGTCCGTCTCTCCCTCCACATCTCCATCCATCCCACCAGGTGTCCATCCATCATTCCAGGTATCCATCTGGCCCAGCTGGTGTCCATCTGTCCCACGAGATATCCATCTGTCCAACGAGTTTTCCATCTTTCCCTCTAGGTTTCCATGTGTCCCACCAGTTTTCCGTCCGTCAAACCAGGTGTCCGTAAGTCCCTCCGTCCATCTCTCCAGGTGTCGATGCGTGTCACCACGTATCCATCTCAGCCTCCAGATGTCCATCTCTCCTAGCTGGTTTCCACCTTTCTCTAGAGCCAGGTGTCCATCTGTCCCACCAGATGTGTCCAACAAGGTGTCCCTCTGTCCCTCCAGGTGTCCATCCATCACTCCAGGTGTCGATCTGTCCCAAGTGGTTTCCATCTATTTGATACAACCAGGTGTCCGTTTGTCCCACGAGATGTCCATCTGTCCAAGGCGGTGTCCATCTGTCCTAGGCGGTGTCCATCTGTCCTTCCAGCTCGTCTATCCATCACTCCAGGTGTCCCTTTTTCCAACGAGGTGTCCATTTGTCACTCCAGATGTCCATGTGTCCCTCCAGTTGTCCATCCGTCAAAGCAGGTGTCCGTCTGTTCTCTCCACGTGTCCATCCATTCATCCATCCCTCCAGGTGTCCATCCATCACTCCAGGTGTCCATTCATTACTGCAGGTGTCCATTTGTCCCACGAGACGTCCATCTGTCCAACGAGGTATCTATCTGACCCAGCAGGTTTCCATGTGTTTCTCCACTTGTCCATCCTTCAAACCAGGGGTCCCTCTCACCCTCCAGGTGTCCATCTGTCCCTCCACCTGTCCATCCATCCATCACTGCTGGTGTCCATCTGTCCCAAGTGGCTTCCATCTATTTGATACCACCAGGTGTCCATTTGTCCCACGAGATGTCCATCTCTCCAACACGGTGTCCATCTCTCCCTCCTGGTGTCCATGTGTCCCAGCAATTGTCCAACCTTCAAACCAATTGTCCGTCTGTCCCTCCATGTGTCCGTCCATCCATCTCTCCAGGTGGCCATGTCTCTCACGATGTGTCCATCTCTTCCTCCAGGTGTCCCTCTGTCCCACGAGATATCCATCTGTCCATTGAGGTTTCCAGTTGTCCCTCCAGGTTTCCATGTGTCTCTCCAGTTGTCCATCCTTAAAACCAGGTGTCTGTCTGTCCCTCCACATACCCATCCATCTCTCCGGATGTCCATCCATTTCTCCAGGGGTCCATGTCTATCAGCACATGTCCACCTGTCCCTCCAGGTGTCCATCCATCATCCTTGGTGTCCTTCTCTCCCTACTGGTGTCCATCTATTTGATAAAACCAGGTGTCCATGTGTCCCTCCAGATCTCCATCTGTCCCTCCAGGTGTCGATCCATCCATCTCTCCAGGCGTCTGTGGCTCTCTCCACATGTCCATCTCTCCCTCCACATCTCCATCCATCCCACCAGGTGTCCATCCATCATTCCAGGTATCCATCTGGCCCAGCTGGTGTCCATCTGTCCCACGAGATGTCCATCTGTCCAAACGAGGTGTCCGTTTTTCCCTCCAGCTGTCCGTATTTCCCTCCAGTTCTCTATCCGTTAAACAGGTGTTCGTCTGTCCCTCCACGTGTCCATCCATCCATCCATCCACCCACCCAACTCTCCAGGTGTCCATGTGTCTCGCCATGTTTCCATCTATCCCTCCAGGAGTCCCTCTGTCCCACCAGGTGTCCGTCCCTCACTCCATGTGTCCCTCTGTCCCAACCGATATCCTTCGATCTTGACAACCAGATGTCCATCTGTACAACGAGTTTTCCATCTTTCCCTCTAGGTTTCCATGTGTCCCACCAGTTTTCCGTCCGTCAAGCCAGGTGTCCGTAAGTCCCTCCGTCCATCTCTCCAGGTGTCGATGCGTGTCACCACGTATCCATCTCAGCCTCCAGATGTCCATCTCTCCTAGCTGGTTTCCACCTTTCTCTAGAGCCAGGTGTCCATCTGTCCCACCAGATGTGTCCAACAAGGTGTCCCTCTGTCCCTCCAGGTGTCCATCCATCACTCCAGGTGTCGATCTGTCCCAAGCGGTTTCCATCTATTTGATACAACCAGGTGTCCGTTTGTCCCACGAGATGTCCATCTGTCCAAGGCGGTGTCCATCTGTCCTTCCAGCTCGTCTATCCATCACTCCAGGTGTCCCTTTTTCCAACGAGGTGTCCATTTGTCACTCCAGATGTCCATGTGTCCCTCCAGTTGTCCATCTGTCAAAGCAGGTGTCCGTCTGTTCTCTCCACGTGTCCATCCATCCATCCATCCATCCATCCATCCATCCCTCCGGGTGTCCATCCATCACTCCAGGTGTCCATTCATTACTGCAGGTGTCCATTTGTCCCACGAGACGTCCATCTGTCCAACGAGGTATCTATCTGACCCAGCAGGTTTCCATGTGTTTCTCCACTTGTCCATCCTTCAAACCAGGGGTCCCTCTCACCCTCCAGGTGTCCATCTGTCCCTCCACCTGTCCATCCATCCATCACTGCTGGTGTCCATCTGTCCCAAGTGGCTTCCATCTATTTGATACCACCAGGTGTCCATTTGTCCCACGAGATGTCCATCTCTCCAACACGGTGTCCATCTCTCCCTCCTGGTGTCCATGCGTCCCAGCAATTGTCCAACCTTCAAACCAGGTGTCCGTCTGTCCCTCCATGTGTCCGTCCATCCATCTCTCCAGGTGGCCATGTCTCTCACGATGTGTCCATCTCTTCCTCCAGGTGTCCCTCTGTCCCACGAGATATTCATCTGTCCATTGAGGTTTCCAGTTGTCCCTCCAGGTTTCCATGTGTCTCTCCAGTTGTCCATCCTTAAAACCAGGTGTCTGTCTGTCCCTCCACATACCCATCCATCTCTCCGGATGTCCATCCATTTCTCCAGGGGTCCATGTCTATCAGCACATGTCCACCTGTCCCTCCAGGTGTCCATCCATCATCCTTGGTGTCCTTCTCTCCCTACTGGTGTCCATCTATTTGATAAAACCAGGTGTCCATGTGTCCCTCCAGATCTCCATCTGTCCCTCCAGGTGTCGATCCATCCATCTCTCCAGGCGTCTGTGGCTCTCTCCACATGTCCATCTCTCCCTCCACATCTCCATCCATCCCACCAGGTGTCGATCCATCATTCCAGGTATCCATCTGGCCCAGCTGGTGTCCATCTGTCCCACGAGATGTCCATCTGTCCAAACGAGGTGTCCGTTTTTCCCTCCAGCTGTCCGTATTTCCCTCCAGTTCTCTATCCGTTAAACAGGTGTTCGTCTGTCCCTCCACGTGTCCATCCATCCATCCATCCACCCACCCAACTCTCCAGGTGTCCATGTGTCTCGCCATGTTTCCATCTATCCCTCCAGGAGTCCCTCTGTCCCACCAGGTGTCCGTCCCTCACTCCATGTGTCCCTCTGTCCCAACCGATATCCTTCGATCTTTACAACCAGATGTCCATCTGTACAACGAGTTTTCCATCTTTCCCTCTAGGTTTCCATGTGTCCCACCAGTTTTCCGTCCGTCAAGCCAGGTGTCCGTAAGTCCCTCCGTCCATCTCTCCAGGTGTCGATGCGTGTCACCACGTATCCATCTCAGCCTCCAGATGTCCATCTCTCCTAGCTGGTTTCCACCTTTCTCTAGAGCCAGGTGTCCATCTGTCCCACCAGATGTGTCCAACAAGGTGTCCCTCTGTCCCTCCAGGTGTCCATCCATCACTCCAGGTGTCGATCTGTCCCAAGCGGTTTCCATCTATTTGATACAACCAGGTGCCCGTTTGTCCCACGAGATGTCCATCTGTCCAAGGCGGTGTCCATCTGTCCTTCCAGCTCGTCTATCCATCACTCCAGGTGTCCCTTTTTCCAACGAGGTGTCCATTTGTCACTCCAGATGTCCATGTGTCCCTCCAGTTGTCCATCCGTCAAAGCAGGTGTCCGTCTGTTCTCTCCACGTGTCCATCCATCCATCCATCCATCCATCCCTCCGGGTGTCCTTCCATCCCTCCAGGTGTCCGTCCATCATCCTTGGTGTCCTTCTCTCCGTACTGGTGTCCATCTATTTGATAAAACCAGGTGTCCATGTGTCCCTCCAGATGTCCATCTGTCCCTCCAGGTGTCGATCCATCCATCTCTCCAGGCGTCTATGGCTCTCACCACATGTCCGTCTCTCCCTCCACATCTCCATCCATCCCACCAGGTGTCCATCCATCATTCCAGGTATCCATCTGGCCCAGCTGGTGTCCATCTGTCCCACGAGATGTCCATCTGTCCAACGAGTTTTCCATCTTTCCCTCTAGGTTTCCATGTGTCCCACCAGTTTTCCGTCCGTCAAACCAGGTGTCCGTAAGTCCCTCCGTCCATCTCTCCAGGTGTCGATGCGTGTCACCACGTATCCATCTCAGCCTCCAGATGTCCATCTCTCCTAGCTGGTTTCCACCTTTCTCTAGAGCCAGGTGTCCATCTGTCCCACCAGATGTGTCCAACAAGGTGTCCCTCTGTCCCTCCAGGTGTCCATCCATCACTCCAGGTGTCGATCTGTCCCAAGCGGTTTCCATCTATTTGATACAACCAGGTGTCCGTTTGTCCCACGAGATGTCCATCTGTCCAAGGCGGTGTCCATCTGTCCTTCCAGCTCGTCTATCCATCACTCCAGGTGTCCCTTTTTCCAACGAGGTGTCCATTTGTCACTCCAGATGTCCATGTGTCCCTCCAGTTGTCCATCTGTCAAAGCAGGTGTCCGTCTGTTCTCTCCACGTGTCCATCCATTCATCCATCCCTCCAGGTGTCCATCCATCACTCCAGGTGTCCATTCATTACTGCAGGTGTCCATTTGTCCCACGAGACGTCCATCTGTCCAACGAGGTATCTATCTGACCCAGCAGGTTTCCATGTGTTTCTCCACTTGTCCATCCTTCAAACCAGGGGTCCCTCTCACCCTCCAGGTGTCCATCTGTCCCTCCACCTGTCCATCCATCCATCACTGCTGGTGTCCATCTGTCCCAAGTGGCTTCCATCTATTTGATACCACCAGGTGTCCATTTGTCCCACGAGATGTCCATCTCTCCAACACGGTGTCCATCTCTCCCTCCTGGTGTCCATGCGTCCCAGCAATTGTCCAACCTTCAAACCAGGTGTCCGTCTGTCCCTCCATGTGTCCGTCCATCCATCTCTCCAGGTGGCCATGTCTCTCACGATGTGTCCATCTCTTCCTCCAGGTGTCCCTCTGTCCCACGAGATATCCATCTGTCCATTGAGGTTTCCAGTTGTCCCTCCAGGTTTCCATGTGTCTCTCCAGTTGTCCATCCTTAAAACCAGGTGTCTGTCTGTCCCTCCACATACCCATCCATCTCTCCGGATGTCCATCCATTTCTCCAGGGGTCCATGTCTATCAGCACGTGTCCACCTGTCCCTCCAGGTGTCCATCCATCATCCTTGGTGTCCTTCTCTCCCTACTGGTGTCCATCTATTTGATAAAACCAGGTGTCCATGTGTCCCTCCAGATCTCCATCTGTCCCTCCAGGTGGCGATCCATCCATCTCTCCAGGCGTCTGTGGCTCTCTCCACATGTCCGTCTCTCCCTCCACATCTCCATCCATCCCACCAGGTGTCCATCCATCATTCCAGGTATCCATCTGGCCCAGCTGGTGTCCATCTGTCCCACGAGATGTCCATCTGTCCAAACGAGGTGTCCGTTTTTCCCTCCAGCTGTCCGTATTTCCCTCCAGTTCTCTATCCGTTAAACAGGTGTTCGTCTGTCCCTCCACGTGTCCATCCATCCATCCATCCACCCACCCAACTCTCCAGGTGTCCATGTGTCTCGCCATGTTTCCATCTATCCCTCCAGGAGTCCCTCTGTCCCACCAGGTGTCCGTCCCTCACTCCATGTGTCCCTCTGTCCCAACCGATATCCTTCGATCTTTACAACCAGATGTCCATCTGTACAACGAGTTTTCCATCTTTCCCTCTAGGTTTCCATGTGTCCCACCAGTTTTCCATCCGTCAAGCCAGGTGTCCGTAAGTCCCTCCGTCCATCTCTCCAGGTGTCGATGCGTGTCACCACGTATCCATCTCAGCCTCCAGATGTCCATCTCTCCTAGCTGGTTTCCACCTTTCTCTAGAGCCAGGTGTCCATCTGTCCCACCAGATGTGTCCAACAAGGTGTCCCTCTGTCCCTTCAGGTGTCCATCCATCACTCCAGGTGTCGATCTGTCCCAAGCGGTTTCCATCTATTTGATACAACCAGGTGCCCGTTTGTCCCACGAGATGTCCATCTGTCCAAGGCGGTGTCCATCTGTCCTTCCAGCTCGTCTATCCATCACTCCAGGTGTCCCTTTTTCCAACGAGGTGTCCATTTGTCACTCCAGATGTCCATGTGTCCCTCCAGTTGTCCATCCGTCAAAGCAGGTGTCCGTCTGTTCTCTCCACGTGTCCATCCATCCATCCATCCCTCCGGGTGTCCATCCATCCCTCCAGGTGTCCGTCCATCATCCTTGGTGTCCTTCTCTCCGTACTGGTGTCCATCTATTTGATAAAACCAGGTGTCCATGTGTCCCTCCAGATGTCCATCTGTCCCTCCAGGTGGCGATCCATCCATCTCTCCAGGCGTCTATGGCTCTCACCACATGTCCGTCTCTCCCTCCACATCTCCATCCATCCCACCAGGTGTCCATCCATCATTCCAGGTATCCATCTGGCCCAGCTGGTGTCCATCTGTCCCACGAGATATCCATCTGTCCAACGAGTTTTCCATCTTTCCCTCTAGGTTTCCATGTGTCCCACCAGTTTTCCGTCCGTCAAACCAGGTGTCCGTAAGTCCCTCCGTCCATCTCTCCAGGTGTCGATGCGTGTCACCACGTATCCATCTCAGCCTCCAGATGTCCATCTCTCCTAGCTGGTTTCCACCTTTCTCTAGAGCCAGGTGTCCATCTGTCCCACCAGATGTGTCCAACAAGGTGTCCCTCTGTCCCTCCAGGTGTCCATCCATCACTCCAGGTGTCGATCTGTCCCAAGCGGTTTCCATCTATTTGATACAACCAGGTGCCCGTTTGTCCCACGAGATGTCCATCTGTCCAAGGCGGTGTCCATCTGTCCTTCCAGCTCGTCTATCCATCACTCCAGGTGTCCCTTTTTCCAACGAGGTGTCCATTTGTCACTCCAGATGTCCATGTGTCCCTCCAGTTGTCCATCCGTCAAAGCAGGTGTCCGTCTGTTCTCTCCACGTGTCCATCCATCCATCCATCCATCCATCCATCCATCCATCCCTCCGGGTGTCCTTCCATCCCTCCAGGTGTCCGTCCATCATCCTTGGCGTCCTTCTCTCCGTACTGGTGTCCATCTATTTGATAAAGCCAGGTGTCCATGTGTCCCTCCAGATGTCCATCTGTCCCTCCAGGTGGCGATCCATCCATCTCTCCAGGCGTCTATGGCTCTCACCACATGTCCGTCTCTCCCTCCACATCTCCATCCATCCCACCAGGTGTCCATCCATCATTCCAGGTATCCATCTGGCCCAGCTGGTGTCCATCTGTCCCACGAGATATCCATCTGTCCAACGAGTTTTCCATCTTTCCCTCTAGGTTTCCATGTGTCCCACCAGTTTTCCGTCCGTCAAACCAGGTGTCCGTAAGTCCCTCCGTCCATCTCTCCAGGTGTCGATGCGTGTCACCACGTATCCATCTCAGCCTCCAGATGTCCATCTCTCCTAGCTGGTTTCCACCTTTCTCTAGAGCCAGGTGTCCATCTGTCCCACCAGATGTGTCCAACAAGGTGTCCCTCTGTCCCTCCAGGTGTCCATCCATCACTCCAGGTGTCGATCTGTCCCAAGCGGTTTCCATCTATTTGATACAACCAGGTGCCCGTTTGTCCCACGAGATGTCCATCTGTCCAAGGCGGTGTCCATCTGTCCTTCCAGCTCGTCTATCCATCACTCCAGGTGTCCCTTTTTCCAACGAGGTGTCCATTTGTCACTCCAGATGTCCATGTGTCCCTCCAGTTGTCCATCCGTCAAAGCAGGTGTCCGTCTGTTCTCTCCACGTGTCCATCCATCCATCCATCCATCCCTCCGGGTGTCCTTCCATCCCTCCAGGTGTCCGTCCATCATCCTTGGTGTCCTTCTCTCCGTACTGGTGTCCATCTATTTGATAAAGCCAGGTGTCCATGTGTCCCTCCAGATGTCCATCTGTCCCTCCAGGTGGCGATCCATCCATCTCTCCAGGCGTCTATGGCTCTCACCACATGTCCGTCTCTCCCTCCACATCTCCATCCATCCCACCAGGTGTCCATCCATCATTCCAGGTATCCATCTGGCCCAGCTGGTGTCCATCTGTCCCACGAGATGTCCATCTGTCCAACGAGTTTTCCATCTTTCCCTCTAGGTTTCCATGTGTCCCACCAGTTTTCCGTCCGTCAAACCAGGTGTCCGTAAGTCCCTCCGTCCATCTCTCCAGGTGTCGATGCGTGTCACCACGTATCCATCTCAGCCTCCAGATGTCCATCTCTCCTAGCTGGTTTCCACCTTTCTCTAGAGCCAGGTGTCCATCTGTCCCACCAGATGTGTCCAACAAGGTGTCCCTCTGTCCCTCCAGGTGTCCATCCATCACTCCAGGTGTCGATCTGTCCCAAGCGGTTTCCATCTATTTGATACAACCAGGTGTCCGTTTGTCCCACGAGATGTCCATCTGTCCAAGGCGGTGTCCATCTGTCCTTCCAGCTCGTCTATCCATCACTCCAGGTGTCCCTTTTTCCAACGAGGTGTCCATTTGTCACTCCAGATGTCCATGTGTCCCTCCAGTTGTCCATCCGTCAAAGCAGGTGTCCGTCTGTTCTCTCCACGTGTCCATCCATCCATCCATCCATCCATCCCTCCGGGTGTCCATCCATCCCTCCAGGTGTCCATCCATCATCCTTGGTGTCCTTCTCTCCGTACTGGTGTCCATCTATTTGATAAAACCAGGTGTCCATGTATCCCTCCAGATGTCCATCTGTCCCTCCAGGTGGCGATCCATCCATCTCTCCAGGCGTCTATGGCTCTCACCACATGTCCGTCTCTCCCTCCACATCTCCATCCATCCCACCAGGTGTCCATCCATCATTCCAGGTATCCATCTGGCCCAGCTGGTGTCCATCTGTCCCACGAGATGTCCATCTGTCCAACGAGTTTTCCATCTTTCCCTCTAGGTTTCCATGTGTCCCACCAGTTTTCCGTCCGTCAAACCAGGTGTCCGTAAGTCCCTCCGTCCTTCTCTCCAGGTGTCGATGCGTGTCACCACGTATCCATCTCAGCCTCCAGATGTCCATCTCTCCTAGCTGGTTTCCACCTTTCTCTAGAGCCAGGTGTCCATCTGTCCCACCAGATGTGTCCCTCTGTCCCTCCAGGTGTCCATCCATCACTCCAGGTGTCGATCTGTCCCAAGCGGTTTCCATCTATTTGATACAACCAGGTGCCCGTTTGTCCCACGAGATGTCCATCTGTCCAAGGCGGTGTCCATCTGTCCTTCCAGCTCGTCTATCCATCACTCCAGGTGTCCCTTTTTCCAACGAGGTGTCCATTTGTCACTCCAGATGTCCATGTGTCCCTCCAGTTGTCCATCCGTCAAAGCAGGTGTCCGTCTGTTCTCTCCACGTGTCCATCCATCCATCCATCCATCCATCCCTCCGGGTGTCCTTCCATCTCTCCAGGTGTCCGTCCATCATCCTTAGTGTCCTTCTCTCCCTACTGGTGTCCATCTATTTGATAAAGCCAGGTGTCCATGTGTCCCTCCAGATGTCCATCTGTCCCTCCAGGTGGCGATCCATCCATCTCTCCAGGCGTCTATGGCTCTCACCACATGTCCGTCTCTCCCTCCACATCTCCATCCATCCCACCAGGTGTCCATCCATCATTCCAGGTATCCATCTGGCCCAGCTGGTGTCCATCTGTCCCACGAGATGTCCATCTGTCCAACGAGTTTTCCATCTTTCCCTCTAGGTTTCCATGTGTCCCACCAGTTTTCCGTCCGTCAAACCAGGTGTCCGTAAGTCCCTCCGTCCATCTCTCCAGGTGTCGATGCGTGTCACCACGTATCCATCTCAGCCTCCAGATGTCCATCTCTCCTAGCTGGTTTCCACCTTTCTCTAGAGCCAGGTGTCCATCTGTCCCACCAGATGTGTCCAACAAGGTGTCCCTCTGTCCCTCCAGGTGTCCATCCATCACTCCAGGTGTCGATCTGTCCCAAGCGGTTTCCATCTATTTGATACAACCAGGTGTCCGTTTGTCCCACGAGATGTCCATCTGTCCAAGGCGGTGTCCATCTGTCCTTCCAGCTCGTCTATCCATCACTCCAGGTGTCCCTTTTTCCAACGAGGTGTCCATTTGTCACTCCAGATGTCCATGTGTCCCTCCAGTTGTCCATCCATCAAAGCAGGTGTCCGTCTGTTCTCTCCACGTGTCCATCCATCCATCCATCCATCCCTCCGGGTGTCCATCCATCCCTCCAGGTGTCCATCCATCATCCTTGGTGTCCTTCTCTCCCTACTGGTGTCCATCTATTTGATAAAACCAGGTGTCCATGTATCCCTCCAGATGTCCATCTGTCCCTCCTGGTGGCGATCCATCCATCTCTCCAGGCGTCTATGGCTCTCACCACATGTCCGTCTCTCCCTCCACATCTCCATCCATCCCACCAGGTGTCCATCCATCATTCCAGGTATCCATCTGGCCCAGCTGGTGTCCATCTGTCCCACGAGATGTCCATCTGTCCAACGAGTTTTCCATCTTTCCCTCTAGGTTTCCATGTGTCCCACCAGTTTTCCGTCCGTCAAACCAGGTGTCCGTAAGTCCCTCCGTCCTTCTCTCCAGGTGTCGATGCGTGTCACCACGTATCCATCTCAGCCTCCAGATGTCCATCTCTCCTAGCTGGTTTCCACCTTTCTCTAGAGCCAGGTGTCCATCTGTCCCACCAGATGTGTCCCTCTGTCCCTCCAGGTGTCCATCCATCACTCCAGGTGTCGATCTGTCCCAAGCGGTTTCCATCTATTTGATACAACCAGGTGCCCGTTTGTCCCACGAGATGTCCATCTGTCCAAGGCGGTGTCCATCTGTCCTTCCAGCTCGTCTATCCATCACTCCAGGTGTCCCTTTTTCCAACGAGGTGTCCATTTGTCACTCCAGATGTCCATGTGTCCCTCCAGTTGTCCATCCGTCAAAGCAGGTGTCCGTCTGTTCTCTCCACGTGTCCATCCATCCATCCATCCATCCATCCCTCCGGGTGTCCTTCCATCTCTCCAGGTGTCCGTCCATCATCCTTAGTGTCCTTCTCTCCGTACTGGTGTCCATCTATTTGATAAAGCCAGGTGTCCATGTGTCCCTCCAGATGTCCATCTGTCCCTCCAGGTGGCGATCCATCCATCTCTCCAGGCGTCTATGGCTCTCACCACATGTCCGTCTCTCCCTCCACATCTCCATCCATCCCACCAGGTGTCCATCCATCATTCCAGGTATCCATCTGGCCCAGCTGGTGTCCATCTGTCCCACGAGATGTCCATCTGTCCAACGAGTTTTCCATCTTTCCCTCTAGGTTTCCATGTGTCCCACCAGTTTTCCGTCCGTCAAACCAGGTGTCCGTAAGTCCCTCCGTCCATCTCTCCAGGTGTCGATGCGTGTCACCACGTATCCATCTCAGCCTCCAGATGTCCATCTCTCCTAGCTGGTTTCCACCTTTCTCTAGAGCCAGGTGTCCATCTGTCCCACCAGATGTGTCCAACAAGGTGTCCCTCTGTCCCTCCAGGTGTCCATCCATCACTCCAGGTGTCGATCTGTCCCAAGCGGTTTCCATCTATTTGATACAACCAGGTGTCCGTTTGTCCCACGAGATGTCCATCTGTCCAAGGCGGTGTCCATCTGTCCTTCCAGCTCGTCTATCCATCACTCCAGGTGTCCCTTTTTCCAACGAGGTGTCCATTTGTCACTCCAGATGTCCATGTGTCCCTCCAGTTGTCCATCTGTCAAAGCAGGTGTCCATCTGTTCTCTCCACGTGTCCATCCATCCATCCATCCATCCATCCATCCATCCATCCATCCCTCCGGGTGTCCATCCATCACTCCAGGTGTCCATTCATTACTGCAGGTGTCCATTTGTCCCACGAGATGTCCATCTGTCCCACGAGATATCCATCTTTCCCTCTAGGTTTCCATGTGTCCCACCAGTTTTCCGTCCGTCAAACCAGGTGTCCGTAAGTCCCTCCGTCCATCTCTCCAGGTGTCGATGCGTGTCACCACGTATCCATCTCAGCCTCCAGATGTCCATCTCTCCTAGCTGGTTTCCACCTTTCTCTAGAGCCAGGTGTCCATCTGTCCCACCAGATGTGTCCCTCTGTCCCTCCAGGTGTCCATCCATCACTCCAGGTGTCGATCTGTCCCAAGCGGTTTCCATCTATTTAATACAACCAGGTGTCCGTTTGTCCCACGAGATGTCCATCTGTCCAAGGCGGTGTCCATCTGTCCTTCCAGCTCGTCTATCCATCACTCCAGGTGTCCCTTTTTCCAACGAGGTGTCCATTTGTCACTCCAGATGTCCATGTGTCCCTCCAGTTGTCCATCCGTCAAAGCAGGTGTCCGTCTGTTCTCTCCACGTGTCCATCCATCCATCCATCCATCCATCCCTCCGGGTGTCCTTCCATCCCTCCAGGTGTCCGTCCATCATCCTTGGTGTCCTTCTCTCCGTACTGGTGTCCATCTATTTGATAAAGCCAGGTGTCCATGTGTCCCTCCAGATGTCCATCTGTCCCTCCAGGTGGCGATCCATCCATCTCTCCAGGCGTCTATGGCTCTCACCACATGTCCGTCTCTCCCTCCACATCTCCATCCATCCCACCAGGTGTCCATCCATCATTCCAGGTATCCATCTGGCCCAGCTGGTGTCCATCTGTCCCACGAGATATCCATCTGTCCAACGAGTTTTCCATCTTTCCCTCTAGGTTTCCATGTGTCCCACCAGTTTTCCGTCCGTCAAACCAGGTGTCCGTAAGTCCCTCCGTCCATCTCTCCAGGTGTCGATGCGTGTCACCACGTATCCATCTCAGCCTCCAGATGTCCATCTCTCCTAGCTGGTTTCCACCTTTCTCTAGAGCCAGGTGTCCATCTGTCCCACCAGATGTGTCCAACAAGGTGTCCCTCTGTCCCTCCAGGTGTCCATCCATCACTCCAGGTGTCGATCTGTCCCAAGCGGTTTCCATCTATTTGATACAACCAGGTGTCCGTTTGTCCCACGAGATGTCCATCTGTCCAAGGCGGTGTCCATCTGTCCTTCCAGCTCGTCTATCCATCACTCCAGGTGTCCCTTTTTCCAACGAGGTGTCCATTTGTCACTCCAGATGTCCATGTGTCCCTCCAGTTGTCCATCCGTCAAAGCAGGTGTCCATCTGTTCTCTCCACGTGTCCATCCATCCATCCATCCCTCCGGGTTTCCATCCATCACTCCAGGTGTCCATTCATTACTGCAGGTGTCCATTTGTCCCACGAGATGTCCATCTGTCCCACGAGATATCCATCTTTCCCTCTAGGTTTCCATGTGTCCCACCAGTTTTCCGTCCGTCAAACCAGGTGTCCGTAAGTCCCTCCGTCCATCTCTCCAGGTGTCGATGCGTGTCACCACGTATCCATCTCAGCCTCCAGATGTCCATCTCTCCTAGCTGGTTTCCACCTTTCTCTAGAGCCAGGTGTCCATCTGTCCCACCAGATGTGTCCAACAAGGTGTCCCTCTGTCCCTCCAGGTGTCCATCCATCACTCCAGGTGTCGATCTGTCCCAAGCGGTTTCCATCTATTTGATACAACCAGGTGTCCGTTTGTCCCACGAGATGTCCATCTGTCCAAGGCGGTGTCCATCTGTCCTTCCAGCTCGTCTATCCATCACTCCAGGTGTCCCTTTTTCCAACGAGGTGTCCATTTGTCACTCCAGATGTCCATGTGTCCCTCCAGTTGTCCATCCGTCAAAGCAGGTGTCCGTCTGTTCTCTCCACGTGTCCATCCATCCATCCATCCATCCATCCCTCCGGGTGTCCATCCATCCCTCCAGGTGTCCATCCATCATCCTTGGTGTCCTTCTCTCCGTACTGGTGTCCATCTATTTGATAAAACCAGGTGTCCATGTATCCCTCCAGATGTCCATCTGTCCCTCCAGGTGGCGATCCATCCATCTCTCCAGGCGTCTATGGCTCTCACCACATGTCCGTCTCTCCCTCCACATCTCCATCCATCCCACCAGGTGTCCATCCATCATTCCAGGTATCCATCTGGCCCAGCTGGTGTCCATCTGTCCCACGAGATGTCCATCTGTCCAACGAGTTTTCCATCTTTCCCTCTAGGTTTCCATGTGTCCCACCAGTTTTCCGTCCGTCAAACCAGGTGTCCGTAAGTCCCTCCGTCCATCTCTCCAGGTGTCGATGCGTGTCACCACGTATCCATCTCAGCCTCCAGATGTCCATCTCTCCTAGCTGGTTTCCACCTTTCTCTAGAGCCAGGTGTCCATCTGTCCCACCAGATGTGTCCAACAAGGTGTCCCTCTGTCCCTTCAGGTGTCCATCCATCACTCCAGGTGTCGATCTGTCCCAAGCGGTTTCCATCTATTTGATACAACCAGGTGCCCGTTTGTCCCACGAGATGTCCATCTGTCCAAGGCGGTGTCCATCTGTCCTTCCAGCTCGTCTATCCATCACTCCAGGTGTCCCTTTTTCCAACGAGGTGTCCATTTGTCACTCCAGATGTCCATGTGTCCCTCCAGTTGTCCATCCGTCAAAGCAGGTGTCCGTCTGTTCTCTCCACGTGTCCATCCATCCATCCATCCCTCCGGGTGTCCATCCATCCCTCCAGGTGTCCGTCCATCATCCTTGGTGTCCTTCTCTCCCTACTGGTGTCCATCTATTTGATAAAACCAGGTGTCCATGTGTCCCTCCAGATGTCCATCTGTCCCTCCTGGTGGCGATCCATCCATCTCTCCAGGCGTCTATGGCTCTCACCACATGTCCGTCTCTCCCTCCACATCTCCATCCATCCCACCAGGTGTCCATCCATCATTCCAGGTATCCATCTGGCCCAGCTGGTGTCCATCTGTCCCACGAGATGTCCATCTGTCCAACGAGTTTTCCATCTTTCCCTCTAGGTTTCCATGTGTCCCACCAGTTTTCCGTCCGTCAAACCAGGTGTCCGTAAGTCCCTCCGTCCATCTCTCCAGGTGTCGATGCGTGTCACCACGTATCCATCTCAGCCTCCAGATGTCCATCTCTCCTAGCTGGTTTCCACCTTTCTCTAGAGCCAGGTGTCCATCTGTCCCACCAGATGTGTCCAACAAGGTGTCCCTCTGTCCCTCCAGGTGTCCATCCATCACTCCAGGTGTCGATCTGTCCCAAGCGGTTTCCATCTATTTGATACAACCAGGTGTCCGTTTGTCCCACGAGATGTCCATCTGTCCAAGGCGGTGTCCATCTGTCCTTCCAGCTCGTCTATCCATCACTCCAGGTGTCCCTTTTTCCAACGAGGTGTCCATTTGTCACTCCAGATGTCCATGTGTCCCTCCAGTTGTCCATCTGTCAAAGCAGGTGTCCATCTGTTCTCTCCACGTGTCCATCCATCCATCCATCCATCCATCCATCCATCCATCCCTCCGGGTGTCCATCCATCACTCCAGGTGTCCATTCATTACTGCAGGTGTCCATTTGTCCCACGAGATGTCCATCTGTCCAACGAGTTTTCCATCTTTCCCTCTAGGTTTCCATGTGTCCCACCAGTTTTCCGTCCGTCAAACCAGGTGTCCGTAAGTCCCTCCGTCCATCTCTCCAGGTGTCGATGCGTGTCACCACGTATCCATCTCAGCCTCCAGATGTCCATCTCTCCTAGCTGGTTTCCACCTTTCTCTAGAGCCAGGTGTCCATCTGTCCCACCAGATGTGTCCCTCTGTCCCTCCAGGTGTCCATCCATCACTCCAGGTGTCGATCTGTCCCAAGCGGTTTCCATCTATTTGATACAACCAGGTGTCCGTTTGTCCCACGAGATGTCCATCTGTCCAAGGCGGTGTCCATCTGTCCTTCCAGCTCGTCTATCCATCACTCCAGGTGTCCCTTTTTCCAACGAGGTGTCCATTTGTCACTCCAGGTGTCCATTTGTCACTCCAGATGTCCATGTGTCCCTCCAGTTGTCCATCCGTCAAAGCAGGTGTCCGTCTGTTCTCTCCACGTGTCCATCCATCCATCCATCCCTCCGGGTGTCCATCCATCCCTCCAGGTGTCCGTCCATCATCCTTGGTGTCCTTCTCTCCGTACTGGTGTCCATCTATTTGATAAAACCAGGTGTCCATGTGTCCCTCCAGATGTCCATCTGTCCCTCCAGGTGGCGATCCATCCATCTCTCCAGGCGTCTATGGCTCTCACCACATGTCCGTCTCTCCCTCCACATCTCCATCCATCCCACCAGGTGTCCATCCATCATTCCAGGTATCCATCTGGCCCAGCTGGTGTCCATCTGTCCCACGAGATATCCATCTGTCCAACGAGTTTTCCATCTTTCCCTCTAGGTTTCCATGTGTCCCACCAGTTTTCCGTCCGTCAAACCAGGTGTCCGTAAGTCCCTCCGTCCATCTCTCCAGGTGTCGATGCGTGTCACCACGTATCCATCTCAGCCTCCAGATGTCCATCTCTCCTAGCTGGTTTCCACCTTTCTCTAGAGCCAGGTGTCCATCTGTCCCACCAGATGTGTCCAACAAGGTGTCCCTCTGTCCCTCCAGGTGTCCATCCATCACTCCAGGTGTCGATCTGTCCCAAGCGGTTTCCATCTATTTGATACAACCAGGTGTCCGTTTGTCCCACGAGATGTCCATCTGTCCAAGGCGGTGTCCATCTGTCCTTCCAGCTCGTCTATCCATCACTCCAGGTGTCCCTTTTTCCAACGAGGTGTCCATTTGTCACTCCAGATGTCCATGTGTCCCTCCAGTTGTCCATCTGTC
Source organism: Numenius arquata (assembly GCF_964106895.1). NCBI lineage: Eukaryota > Metazoa > Chordata > Aves > Charadriiformes > Scolopacidae > Numenius > Numenius arquata. The sequence goes on from NC_133591.1 coordinate 17,506,788, forward strand.
AAAGCAGGTGTCCATCTGTTCTCTCCACGTGTCCATCCATCCATCCATCCATCCATCCATCCATCCATCCATCCCTCCGGGTGTCCATCCATCACTCCAGGTGTCCATTCATTACTGCAGGTGTCCATTTGTCCCACGAGATGTCCATCTGTCCAACGAGTTTTCCATCTTTCCCTCTAGGTTTCCATGTGTCCCACCAGTTTTCCGTCCGTCAAACCAGGTGTCCGTAAGTCCCTCCGTCCATCTCTCCAGGTGTCGATGCGTGTCACCACGTATCCATCTCAGCCTCCAGATGTCCATCTCTCCTAGCTGGTTTCCACCTTTCTCTAGAGCCAGGTGTCCATCTGTCCCACCAGATGTGTCCCTCTGTCCCTCCAGGTGTCCATCCATCACTCCAGGTGTCGATCTGTCCCAAGCGGTTTCCATCTATTTGATACAACCAGGTGTCCGTTTGTCCCACGAGATGTCCATCTGTCCAAGGCGGTGTCCATCTGTCCTTCCAGCTCGTCTATCCATCACTCCAGGTGTCCCTTTTTCCAACGAGGTGTCCATTTGTCACTCCAGGTGTCCATTTGTCACTCCAGATGTCCATGTGTCCCTCCAGTTGTCCATCCGTCAAAGCAGGTGTCCGTCTGTTCTCTCCACGTGTCCATCCATCCATCCATCCCTCCGGGTGTCCATCCATCCCTCCAGGTGTCCGTCCATCATCCTTGGTGTCCTTCTCTCCGTACTGGTGTCCATCTATTTGATAAAGCCAGGTGTCCATGTGTCCCTCCAGATGTCCATCTGTCCCTCCAGGTGGCGATCCATCCATCTCTCCAGGCGTCTATGGCTCTCACCACATGTCCGTCTCTCCCTCCACATCTCCATCCATCCCACCAGGTGTCCATCCATCATTCCAGGTATCCATCTGGCCCAGCTGGTGTCCATCTGTCCCACGAGATGTCCATCTGTCCAACGAGTTTTCCATCTTTCCCTCTAGGTTTCCATGTGTCCCACCAGTTTTCCGTCCGTCAAACCAGGTGTCCGTAAGTCCCTCCGTCCATCTCTCCAGGTGTCGATGCGTGTCACCACGTATCCATCTCAGCCTCCAGATGTCCATCTCTCCTAGCTGGTTTCCACCTTTCTCTAGAGCCAGGTGTCCATCTGTCCCACCAGATGTGTCCAACAAGGTGTCCCTCTGTCCCTCCAGGTGTCCATCCATCACTCCAGGTGTCGATCTGTCCCAAGCGGTTTCCATCTATTTGATACAACCAGGTGCCCGTTTGTCCCACGAGATGTCCATCTGTCCAAGGCGGTGTCCATCTGTCCTTCCAGCTCGTCTATCCATCACTCCAGGTGTCCCTTTTTCCAACGAGGTGTCCATTTGTCACTCCAGATGTCCATGTGTCCCTCCAGTTGTCCATCCGTCAAAGCAGGTGTCCGTCTGTTCTCTCCACGTGTCCATCCATTCATCCATCCCTCCAGGTGTCCATCCATCACTCCAGGTGTCCATTCATTACTGCAGGTGTCCATTTGTCCCACGAGACGTCCATCTGTCCAACGAGGTATCTATCTGACCCAGCAGGTTTCCATGTGTTTCTCCACTTGTCCATCCTTCAAACCAGGGGTCCCTCTCACCCTCCAGGTGTCCATCTGTCCCTCCACCTGTCCATCCATCCATCACTGCTGGTGTCCATCTGTCCCAAGTGGCTTCCATCTATTTGATACCACCAGGTGTCCATTTGTCCCACGAGATGTCCATCTCTCCAACACGGTGTCCATCTCTCCCTCCAGGTGTCCATGCGTCCCAGCAATTGTCCAACCTTCAAACCAGGTGTCCGTCTGTCCCTCCATGTGTCCGTCCATCCATCTCTCCAGGTGGCCATGTCTCTCACGATGTGTCCATCTCTTCCTCCAGGTGTCCCTCTGTCCCACGAGATATCCATCTGTCCATTGAGGTTTCCAGTTGTCCCTCCAGGTTTCCATGTGTCTCTCCAGTTGTCCATCCTTAAAACCAGGTGTCTGTCTGTCCCTCCACATACCCATCCATCTCTCCGGATGTCCATCCATTTCTCCAGGGGTCCATGTCTATCAGCACGTGTCCACCTGTCCCTCCAGGTGTCCATCCATCATCCTTGGTGTCCTTCTCTCCCTACTGGTGTCCATCTATTTGATAAAACCAGGTGTCCATGTGTCCCTCCAGATGTCCATCTGTCCCTCCAGGTGTCGATCCATCCATCTCTCCAGGCGTCTGTGGCTCTCTCCACATGTCCATCTCTCCCTCCACATCTCCATCCATCCCACCAGGTGTCCATCCATCATTCCAGGTATCCATCTGGCCCAGCTGGTGTCCATCTGTCCCACGAGATGTCCATCTGTCCAAACGAGGTGTCCGTTTTTCCCTCCAGCTGTCCGTATTTCCCTCCAGTTCTCTATCCGTTAAACAGGTGTTCGTCTGTCCCTCCACGTGTCCATCCATCCATCCATCCACCCACCCAACTCTCCAGGTGTCCATGTGTCTCGCCATGTTTCCATCTATCCCTCCAGGAGTCCCTCTGTCCCACCAGGTGTCCGTCCCTCACTCCATGTGTCCCTCTGTCCCAACCGATATCCTTCGATCTTTACAACCAGATGTCCATCTGTACAACGAGTTTTCCATCTTTCCCTCTAGGTTTCCATGTGTCCCACCAGTTTTCCGTCCGTCAAGCCAGGTGTCCGTAAGTCCCTCCGTCCATCTCTCCAGGTGTCGATGCGTGTCACCACGTATCCATCTCAGCCTCCAGATGTCCATCTCTCCTAGCTGGTTTCCACCTTTCTCTAGAGCCAGGTGTCCATCTGTCCCACCAGATGTGTCCAACAAGGTGTCCCTCTGTCCCTCCAGGTGTCCATCCATCACTCCAGGTGTCGATCTGTCCCAAGCGGTTTCCATCTATTTGATACAACCAGGTGTCCGTTTGTCCCACGAGATGTCCATCTGTCCAAGGCGGTGTCCATCTGTCCTTCCAGCTCGTCTATCCATCACTCCAGGTGTCCCTTTTTCCAACGAGGTGTCCATTTGTCACTCCAGATGTCCATGTGTCCCTCCAGTTGTCCATCCGTCAAAGCAGGTGTCCGTCTGTTCTCTCCACGTGTCCATCCATCCATCAATCCCTCCGGGTGTCCATCCATCCCTCCAGGTGTCCGTCCATCATCCTTGGTGTCCTTCTCTCCGTACTGGTGTCCATCTATTTGATAAAGCCAGGTGTCCATGTATCCCTCCAGATCTCCATCTGTCCCTCCAGGTGGCGATCCATCCATCTCTCCAGGCGTCTATGGCTCTCACCACATGTCCGTCTCTCCCTCCACATCTCCATCCATCCCACCAGGTGTCCATCCATCATTCCAGGTATCCATCTGGCCCAGCTGGTGTCCATCTGTCCCACGAGATATCCATCTGTCCAACGAGTTTTCCATCTTTCCCTCTAGGTTTCCATGTGTCCCACCAGTTTTCCGTCCGTCAAACCAGGTGTCCGTAAGTCCCTCCGTCCATCTCTCCAGGTGTCGATGCGTGTCACCACGTATCCATCTCAGCCTCCAGATGTCCATCTCTCCTAGCTGGTTTCCACCTTTCTCTAGAGCCAGGTGTCCATCTGTCCCACCAGATGTGTCCCTCTGTCCCTCCAGGTGTCCATCCATCACTCCAGGTGTCGATCTGTCCCAAGCGGTTTCCATCTATTTGATACAACCAGGTGTCCGTTTGTCCCACGAGATGTCCATCTGTCCAAGGCGGTGTCCATCTGTCCTTCCAGCTCGTCTATCCATCACTCCAGGTGTCCCTTTTTCCAACGAGGTGTCCATTTGTCACTCCAGGTGTCCATTTGTCACTCCAGATGTCCATGTGTCCCTCCAGTTGTCCATCCGTCAAAGCAGGTGTCCGTCTGTTCTCTCCACGTGTCCATCCATCCATCCATCCCTCCGGGTGTCCATCCATCCCTCCAGGTGTCCGTCCATCATCCTTGGTGTCCTTCTCTCCGTACTGGTGTCCATCTATTTGATAAAGCCAGGTGTCCATGTGTCCCTCCAGATGTCCATCTGTCCCTCCAGGTGGCGATCCATCCATCTCTCCAGGCGTCTATGGCTCTCACCACATGTCCGTCTCTCCCTCCACATCTCCATCCATCCCACCAGGTGTCCATCCATCATTCCAGGTATCCATCTGGCCCAGCTGGTGTCCATCTGTCCCACGAGATATCCATCTGTCCAACGAGTTTTCCATCTTTCCCTCTAGGTTTCCATGTGTCCCACCAGTTTTCCGTCCGTCAAACCAGGTGTCCGTAAGTCCCTCCGTCCATCTCTCCAGGTGTCGATGCGTGTCACCACGTATCCATCTCAGCCTCCAGATGTCCATCTCTCCTAGCTGGTTTCCACCTTTCTCTAGAGCCAGGTGTCCATCTGTCCCACCAGATGTGTCCAACAAGGTGTCCCTCTGTCCCTCCAGGTGTCCATCCATCACTCCAGGTGTCGATCTGTCCCAAGCGGTTTCCATCTATTTGATACAACCAGGTGCCCGTTTGTCCCACGAGATGTCCATCTGTCCAAGGCGGTGTCCATCTGTCCTTCCAGCTCGTCTATCCATCACTCCAGGTGTCCCTTTTTCCAACGAGGTGTCCATTTGTCACTCCAGATGTCCATGTGTCCCTCCAGTTGTCCATCCGTCAAAGCAGGTGTCCGTCTGTTCTCTCCACGTGTCCATCCATTCATCCATCCCTCCAGGTGTCCATCCATCACTCCAGGTGTCCATTCATTACTGCAGGTGTCCATTTGTCCCACGAGACGTCCATCTGTCCAACGAGGTATCTATCTGACCCAGCAGGTTTCCATGTGTTTCTCCACTTGTCCATCCTTCAAACCAGGGGTCCCTCTCACCCTCCAGGTGTCCATCTGTCCCTCCACCTGTCCATCCATCCATCACTGCTGGTGTCCATCTGTCCCAAGTGGCTTCCATCTATTTGATACCACCAGGTGTCCATTTGTCCCACGAGATGTCCATCTCTCCAACACGGTGTCCATCTCTCCCTCCTGGTGTCCATGCGTCCCAGCAATTGTCCAACCTTCAAACCAGGTGTCCGTCTGTCCCTCCATGTGTCCGTCCATCCATCTCTCCAGGTGGCCATGTCTCTCACGATGTGTCCATCTCTTCCTCCAGGTGTCCCTCTGTCCCACGAGATATCCATCTGTCCATTGAGGTTTCCAGTTGTCCCTCCAGGTTTCCATGTGTCTCTCCAGTTGTCCATCCTTAAAACCAGGTGTCTGTCTGTCCCTCCACATACCCATCCATCTCTCCGGATGTCCATCCATTTCTCCAGGGGTCCATGTCTATCAGCACGTGTCCACCTGTCCCTCCAGGTGTCCATCCATCATCCTTGGTGTCCTTCTCTCCCTACTGGTGTCCATCTATTTGATAAAACCAGGTGTCCATGTGTCCCTCCAGATGTCCATCTGTCCCTCCAGGTGTCGATCCATCCATCTCTCCAGGCGTCTGTGGCTCTCTCCACATGTCCATCTCTCCCTCCACATCTCCATCCATCCCACCAGGTGTCCATCCATCATTCCAGGTATCCATCTGGCCCAGCTGGTGTCCATCTGTCCCACGAGATGTCCATCTGTCCAAACGAGGTGTCCGTTTTTCCCTCCAGCTGTCCGTATTTCCCTCCAGTTCTCTATCCGTTAAACAGGTGTTCGTCTGTCCCTCCACGTGTCCATCCATCCATCCATCCACCCACCCAACTCTCCAGGTGTCCATGTGTCTCGCCATGTTTCCATCTATCCCTCCAGGAGTCCCTCTGTCCCACCAGGTGTCCGTCCCTCACTCCATGTGTCCCTCTGTCCCAACCGATATCCTTCGATCTTTACAACCAGATGTCCATCTGTCCAACGAGTTTTCCATCTTTCCCTCTAGGTTTCCATGTGTCCCACCAGTTTTCCGTCCGTCAAGCCAGGTGTCCGTAAGTCCCTCCGTCCATCTCTCCAGGTGTCGATGCGTGTCACCACGTATCCATCTCAGCCTCCAGATGTCCATCTCTCCTAGCTGGTTTCCACCTTTCTCTAGAGCCAGGTGTCCATCTGTCCCACCAGATGTGTCCAACAAGGTGTCCCTCTGTCCCTCCAGGTGTCCATCCATCACTCCAGGTGTCGATCTGTCCCAAGCGGTTTCCATCTATTTGATACAACCAGGTGCCCGTTTGTCCCACGAGATGTCCATCTGTCCAAGGCGGTGTCCATCTGTCCTTCCAGCTCGTCTATCCATCACTCCAGGTGTCCCTTTTTCCAACGAGGTGTCCATTTGTCACTCCAGATGTCCGTGTGTCCCTCCAGTTGTCCATCCGTCAAAGCAGGTGTCCGTCTGTTCTCTCCACGTGTCCATCCATCCATCCATCCATCCCTCCAGGTGTCCATCCATCACTCCAGGTGTCCATTCATTACTGCAGGTGTCCATTTGTCCCACGAGACGTCCATCTGTCCAACGAGGTATCTATCTGACCCAGCAGGTTTCCATGTGTTTCTCCACTTGTCCATCCTTCAAACCAGGGGTCCCTCTCACCCTCCAGGTGTCCATCTGTCCCTCCACCTGTCCATCCATCCATCACTGCTGGTGTCCATCTGTCCCAAGTGGCTTCCATCTATTTGATACCACCAGGTGTCCATTTGTCCCACGAGATGTCCATCTCTCCAACACGGTGTCCATCTCTCCCTCCTGGTGTCCATGCGTCCCAGCAATTGTCCAACCTTCAAACCAATTGTCCGTCTGTCCCTCCATGTGTCCGTCCATCCATCTCTCCAGGTGGCCATGTCTCTCACAATGTGTCCATCTCTTCCTCCAGGTGTCCCTCTGTCCCACGAGATATCCATCTGTCCATTGAGGTTTCCAGTTGTCCCTCCAGGTTTCCATGTGTCTCTCCAGTTGTCCATCCTTAAAACCAGGTGTCTGTCTGTCCCTCCACATACCCATCCATCTCTCCGGATGTCCATCCATTTCTCCAGGGGTCCATGTCTATCAGCACGTGTCCACCTGTCCCTCCAGGTGTCCATCCATCATCCTTGGTGTCCTTCTCTCCCTACTGGTGTCCATCTATTTGATAAAACCAGGTGTCCATGTGTCCCTCCAGATGTCCATCTGTCCCTCCAGGTGTCGATCCATCCATCTCTCTAGGCGTCTATGGCTCTCACCACATGTCCGTCTCTCCCTCCACATCTCCATCCATCCCACCAGGTGTCCATCCATCATTCCAGGTATCCATCTGGCCCAGCTGGTGTCCATCTGTCCCACGAGATGTCCATCTGTCCCACTACTTGTACATCCATCCATCCATCTCTCCAGGTGTCCATGTCCCTCACCTTTTGTCCATCACTCCCTCCATGTGCCCGTCCGTCCCTCCAGGTCTCCATCCATCGTTGCAGGTGTCCATCTGTCCCAACCGGTGTCCAGCTATCTGTAGAACAAGGTGTCCATCAGTCCGTCCCACAGAGTAGCCATACCTTTGTTCCTCCAAGTGGGCTTTTGTCTTACCAGCTTCCCATCTGTTCCACAAGATGCCCGTCTCTTCCACAAGATGTCCATCTGTCCAGTGTAGTGTCCGTCTGTTTCTCCAAGTGTCCATCCAGCCCTCCACGTGCCCATCCATCACTGCAGGTGCCGATGGGTCCCGACTGGTGTCCATCTATGTGTACAACCAGTTGTCCATAATTCCATCTCACAGAGTATCCATACCTTTGTTCCTCCAAGTGTACTTTTGTCTCACCAGCTGCCCATCTGTCCCAGGGGATGTCCATCTGTCCAACGGGGTGTGCACCTGTCCCTCCAGGTATCCTTGTGTCCCTCCACTTGTCCATTCATTAAACCATGTGTCTGTCTGTCTGTCCTGTCATGTGTCCATCCTTGCATCTGTCCAGGTGTCCGTGTCTTTCCCATTTGTCCATTTATCCTTCCAGGTGTCCATTCATATCACCAGCTGTCCATCCATCACTCCAGGTGTCCATGGTTCCCAACCGGTGTCCATCTATCTGTAAAACCAAGTATCCATCATTCCGTCCCACAGAGTAGCCATACCTTTGTTCCTCCAAGTGTACTTTTGTCTTACCAGCTGCCCATCTGTTCCACGAGATGTCCATCTGTCCAACGGGGTGTGCATCTGGCCCTTCAGGTGTCCACGTGTCCCACCAGTTGTCTATCCGTCTAACCACGTGTCCCTCTGTTCCTCCATGTTTCCATCCATCCATCCCTCCAGGTGTCCATCTGTCCCAACTGCTGTCCATTTATTTGAGACAATCTGGTGTTGATCTGTCCAATGAGGTGTCCATCTGTCCCACCACTTGTACATTCATCCATCCATCTCTCCAGGTGTCCATGTCCCTCACCTTTTGTCCATCACTCCCTCCATGTGCCCGTCCGTCCCTCCAGGCGTCCATCCATCGTTGCAGGTGTCCATCTATCCCAACCGGTGTCCAGCTATCTGTAGAACAAGGTGTCCATCAATCCATCCCACAGAGTAGCCATACCTTTGTTCCTCCAAGTGGGCTTTTGTCTTACCAGCTGCCCATCTGTTCCACAAGATGCCCATCTCTTCCACAAGATGTCCATCTGTCCAGTGTGGTGTCCGTCTGTTTCTCCAAGTGTCCATCCGGCCCTCCACGTGTCCATCCATCACTGCAGGTGCCGATGGGTCCCGACTGGTGTCCATCTATGTGTACAACCAGTTGTCCATAATTCCGTCTCGCAAAGTATCCATACCTTTGTTCCTCCAAGTGTACTTTTGTCTCACCAGATGTCCATCTGTCCCAGGGGATGTCCATCTGTCCAACAGGGTGTGCACCTGTCCCTCCAGGTGTCCTTGTGTCCCTCCACTTGTCCATTCATCAAACCATGTGTCTGTCTGTCTGTCCCACCACGTGACCATCCATCCATCACTCCAGGTGTCCATGGTTCCCAACCGGCGTCCAGCTATCGGTACAACCAAGTATCCATCATTCCGTCTCACAGAGTATCCATGCCTTTGTTCCTCCAAGTGTACTTTTGTCTCACCAGATATCCATCTGTCCCAGGGGATGTCCATCTGTCCAACGGGGTGTGCACCTGTCCTTCCAGGTGTCCTTGTGTCCCTCCACTTGTCCATTCATCAAACCATGTGTCTGTCTGTCTGTCCTGTAACGTGTCCATCCATCCGTCTCTCCAGGTGTCCGTGTCTCTCCCATTTGTCCATTTATCCTTCCAGGTGTCCATTCATATCACCAGCTGTCCATCCATCACTCCAGGTGTCCATGGTTCCCAACCGGTGTCCATCTATCTGTAGAACCAAGTATCCATCATTCCGTCTCACAGAGTATCCATGCCTTTGTTCCTCCAAGTGTACTTTTGTCTCACCAGCTGCCCATCTGTTCCACGAGATGTCCATCTGTCCAACGGGGTGTGCATCTGGCCCTTCAGGTGTCCACGTGTCCCACCAGTTGTCCATCCATCAAACCACCTGTCTGTCTGTTCCTCCATGTTTCCATCCATCCATCCATCCCTCCAGGTGTCCATCTGTCCCAACCGGTGTCCAACTATCTGTAGAACAAGGTGTCCATCAGTCCGTCCCACACAGTAGCCATACCTTTGTTCCTCCAAGTGGGCTTTTGTCTTACCAGCTGCCCATCTGTTCCACGAGATGCCCATCTCTTCCACAAGATGTCCATCTGTCCAGTGTAGTGTCCGTCTGTTCCTCCAATTTTCCATCCATCCCTCCACGTGTCCATCCATCACTGCAGGTGTCGATGGGTCCCGACTGGTGTCCATCTATGTGTACAACCAGTTGTCCATAATTCCGTCTCGCAAAGTATCCATACCTTTGTTCCTCCAAGTGTACTTTTGTCTCACCAGATGTCCATCTGTCCAACGGGGTGTGCACCTGTCCCTCCAGGTGTCCTTGTGTCCCTCCACTTGTCCATTCATCAAACCATGTGTCTGTCTGTCTGTCCCGCCATGTGTCCATCCATCCATCACTCCAGGTGTCCATGGTTCCCAACCGGTGTCCATCTATCTGTAGAACCAAGTATCCATCATTCCGTCCCACAGAGTAGCCATACCTTTGTTCCTCCAAGTGTGCTTTTGTCTCACCAGCTGCCCATCTGTTCCACGAGATGTCCATCTGTCCAACGGGGTGTGCATCTGGCCCTTCAGGTGTTCACGTGTCCCACCAGTTGTCCATCCGTCAAACCACGTGTCCATCTGTTTCTAAATATTTCCATCCATCCATCCCTCCAGGTGTCCATCTGTCCCAACCGGTGTCCATTTATTTGAGACAATCTGGTGTTGATCTGTCCCACGGGGTGTCCATCTGTCCCGCCATGTGTCCATCCATCCATCTCTTTGTTCTTCCAAGTGTGCTTTTTTCCCTTCCTATGTCCATCCATCCTTTCCTCCAGGTACTCATCTATCCAGCCAGGTGTCCATCTTTTCCTCCGGGTGTCCATCATGGGACATTCCATCCCACCAGGTTTTCTATCCATCCTTTTCTTTAGCTGTCTCACCAGGAGTCCAACCATCAGTCCAACCAAGTATCCATGTTTCTCTCCAGGTCTCCATGCAATTGTCCTACCAAGTGTTCATGCATCTGTCCCACCGTGTTCCCAATTGTCCGATCCGTTGTCCATCCGTCCCACAAGGTGTCCATTCGTCGTAGCAGGTGTTACTCCTTCCACCAGGTGTTCAATCGTCCATTCATCCAGTTGTCCATGTGCCGTTACGATTCCTTTGGCATATAGGGCAAAAGGGGCTCAGATGGGCCAGCTGGCGCCAGCCCAGCCCTGGGCATACAAGGCAAAAGGGCCCAGGTGCCCTTTCTAGTTTTATCCCAGCCCTGGGGACATGGTGTTCACCTGTGCTCTAAGGAGGAGTTGGGCATGTTTCCACCAGCCAAAGCAAGCCCCAGCCAGCGTTTTTTCCCAGCTCTTGGCAAGGCTGTTCCCAGCCTCCTGAGCTTCCTCCAGCGTCACAGGGGAATCCAAGCTGAATGAAGGCCTGTCAAAGGCCCTGGGGCACTCTGGAGGGCATCTTTGATCTGGAGGCTGCAGGTGGCTTGGAGAGGATGTCAGGGACTCCACAGGCCCTCCCATGCCTGTGCTATGAGCAGCGCTTGGAGGCCGGGGAGCAGAGGCACTTGGGATGGCACTTGGTGGGAACTTCCCTCCAGCACAAAGTTAGTGGGCTTTGAGACTGACCTGTAAGGTCTTTGGCCAAGCCATCCCAAATAGCCATGCCTGCCTGAGCTCCAGCCACCCCTCACAGCAGGGGAAATGCATCATGCCCCAGGGAGCCTCACCGGCACACAGCTGGGAGCTCCCTTGTCCACTGTCCTGCTACCACTTACTGCCATGGAAACCACTTACAGGACCATGGAATCATGGAATTGTCAGAGTTGGAAGGCATCTCTAGAGATCGTCTAGTCCAACTCCCCTGCTACAGCAGGGTTGCCTAGAGCACATTACTCAGGAATGTATCCAGGTGGGTCTTGAAAAATCTCCAGAGAAGAGGACTCCACAACCTCCCTGGGCAGCCTGTTCCAGGGCTCTGCCACCCTCACCTTAAAGAAGTTTTTTCTCATATTTGAATGGAACTTCCCATATTCCAGCTTGTGCCCGCTGCCCCTTGTCCTGTCACTGGGAACCACTGAAAAGAGTCCGGCTCCCTCCTCCTTCAACCCACCCTTTACATACTTGTAAGCATTAATAAGGTCTCCCCTCAGCCTTCTCTTCTCCAGGCTAAAGAGTCCCAGCTCTCTCAGCCTTTCCTCAGAAGGGAGATGCTCTAAGCCCTCAATCATCTTTGTTGCCCCACGCTGGGCTCTCTCCAGTAGTTCTCTGTCTCTCTTGAACGGGATGCAGTATTCCAGTTGTGGCCTCACCAGTGCAGAGTAGAGGGGAAGAATGACCTCCCTCGACCTACTGGCCACACACTTCCCTATGCAGCCCAGGATTCCATTGGCCCTCTTGGCCACAAGGGCACATTGCTGGCTCATGGATAATTTACTATCTACCAGGACACCCAGATCCTTCTCCTCAGAACTGCTTTCCAGGAGGTTCACACCCCCCCGGGTGCAGGGAACCTACACTTGCCCTTGTTGAACCTCATTGTGTTCTTCTCTGCCCAGCTCTCCAGCCTGTCCAGGTCACACTGGATGGTGCCACAGCCCTCTGGAGTGTCGTCCAGCCCTCCCAGTTTGGTATCATCAGCAAACTTGCTGAGGATACACTCTGTCCCCTCGCCCAGGTCATTGATGAATATGTTGAACAATACTGGACCGAGTATTGACCCCTGGGGGACACCGCTGGTTACAGGCCTCCAACTCGACCCTGCTCCATTAATTACAACCCTCTGAGTTCTGTCACACAGCCAGCTCTCAGTCCACCTCACTACCCCCTCATCTAGCCCACACTTTCCTCAGTTTCCTAATGAGGATATTATGGGAGACAGTGTCAAAAGCCTTGCTGAAGTCAAGGTAGATGACATCTGCTGCTCTCCCCTCAGCCAGCCATCCAGTTATAACATCACAGAAGGCTACCAGATTGGTCAAGCATGATTTACCCTTGGTAAGTCTGTGTTGACCATTTCCAATAACTTCCTGTTCTTCAACGTGTTTGGAGATGACATCCAGAACGAGTTGCTCCATTACCTTCCCAGGGACGGAGGTGAGACTAACCGGCCTGTAGTTCCCTGGGTCCTCCTTCTTGCCCTTTTTGAAGACTGTAGTGATATTTGCCTTCCTCCAGTCCTCAGGCACCTCTCCTGTTCTCCATGACCTTTCAAAGAGGATGGAGAGTAGCTCAGCAATGACATCTGCCAGTTCTCTCAGCGCTCATGGGTGCATCCCATCAGAGCCCATGGAATTATGGATGTCCAGTTTGGCCAAGTGGTCTCTAACCTGGTCCTCCTCTACAGAGGGAAAATCTTCCTCTCTCCAGACCTTCCCCTTTGTCTCCAAGGTCTGGGATTCAAGAGGGACAGCTTTAGCAGTGAAGACCGAAGCAAAGAAGGCATTCAGTAACTCCACCTTCTCTGTGTCTTCCACCACTAAGGCGCCCACCTCATTCATCTGTGGGCCTACATTTTCCCTAGTCTTCCTTTTTCTATTGATATATTGAAAGGACCTCTTCTTGTTATCTTTAACTGTAGTGGCCAAGTTGAGTTCTGCTTGAGCTTTGTCCCCTCTAATGTTTCCCCTGCATAGCTTCACTACATCTTGGTATTCCTCATAAGTTGCCAACCCCCTTTTCCAAAGACCGTAAACTTTCCTTTTATTCCTGAGGTCCAGCCAACACTCTCTATTTAGCCAGGCTGGTCTTCTTCCCCATCGGCTCGTTTTTTGAGACCTGGGGATAGCCTTCTCCTCTGCTTTTAAGAGTTCCTCCTTGAAGTATGACCAGCCTTCCTGGGCACCTATGCCCTTCAGGACTGTCTCCCATGGGACACTCTCAGCCATGCTCCTAAACAGGCCAAAGTCTGGCCTTCAGAAGTCCAAGGTGGCAGTTCTGCTTCTCCAAGAATTGAAAACTCTATGATTTCATGATCACTCTGCCCAAGACGACCTCCAACGTTTACATCACCCACAAGACCTCTCTGTTAAGAAGCAGCAGGTCCAGTAGGGTGCTTTCCCTGGTTGGGTCCCTCACCAGCTGTGTTAGGAAGTTGTCTTCCACACACTCCAGGAACCTCCGGGACTGTTCCCTCTCTGCTGTGTTTCCAGCAGACATCTGGGAAGTTGAAGTCCCCCACAAGAACAAGGGCGAGTGATAGCGAGACCTCTGCCAGCTGCCGGAATATTTCATCAACCTCTACATCCTGGTTGGGGGGGGGCGGTAAAACAAACTCCTACCATGATGTCTGCCTTATTGGCCTTCCCCTTGATTCTTACCCATAAACACTCAACACTGTCATTCACACTGTTAAGTTCTAGGCAACCAAATCTAGGCAATCTGTCCCTAACATAGAGGGCCACCCCACCGCCTCTCCTTCCTTGCCTATCCCTTCTGAAAAGTTGGTATCCATCAATCGCAGCACTCCAGTTGTGTGAGTCTTCCCACCGTGTTTCTGTGATGGCAACTATATCATAGTTTTCCTGCTGTGCAATGGCCTCCAGCGCATCCCGTTTGTTGCCCATGCTGTATGCATTTGTGTAGATGCACTTCAGCTGGGCTAATTGTCCTGCCACTTTTTTGGGAGGACAAGCCCTAATTCCCACCTGACCGCGCTCAGACCCTTCTGTAGTTGCCAACCTATCAATACCCCTCACGTCTTCGCTACCACATGGATCACCATCCCCCACCTGCACTGAGACAACAGACTGCAAGACCTTGCTAGTACTTTTACCCACAAGCACTGGCGTGCTGCTCCCGGGCTCCACTTCAGTAATCCTGGTTTCATCCCCATCCCTCTTCAAACCTAGTTTAAAGCTCTTTCAACAAGCCCTGCTAACTCTTGTCCCAGGATCCATTGGCAAACAACGTCCAAAGCACAGCGTGGGGAGCCCTGCCTTTCTTCTCCTCAGGAGCCCAGTCCCTCTCTGGCAGCAGGGCGGATTCCACCCCAGGGAATCTCCCCCACAGCCTCGCCACCCACACCAAGGCCTTTCTTTTCACACCCCGACATGCCGAGGCTCCAGACTCCTCCACCCTTTCTCCCTGTGCCGCAGCGAAGGGCTGACACCTCCCAGGCTTTGGATCTCGGAGTTGCCCATTCTCAGCTCACACTTGCCAGGCTGAAGCAGAACAAGCCACCCACGTCTGGTACTCGCTGGAGTCAGTGGTGCTTCCAGCACCCTACGCTCCCTTTCCTGGGGCAGGGAGTGATTCCCCACCATGGTCGGCAGAGGTTATCACCCTCAGGGAGAGCTCCCCTGCCTCCAACTCACCTCACCAGATCCCTGGGGATGCTGAACACTCCAAGGTCCTTGCAGACTTTCTCCACCACAGCTGAAGCGTTCAGCTCGTCCAGATGAACATAGGTGATTTTCTGGGACATCGTGCTGCGTCTGCTGCGGCTTTGTGAAAACTCTCTGTTCTCACATAGGCCGGGGCTAAGCTCATGACCATGAAGAGGGAGACGTTTTGGAGCACAGCTGACATGACTCCAGGAGGTAAGGTTGATGAAATGGGCATTGTCAATGACAAAGATGCCAAATTCTCCTCCAAGGGTCTGAAAAAAGCAGGTGGTCGCTGGATGAATGGGACTACAAGCTGTTGCCAAGCAGGGGCCGGCCCTAGAAACGGGGGAGAAAGAGTCTTCTGTGTTCGCCCATGTGGCCACCTCCAGATGCGGAGGGCAGAGCTGTCCCTTGGGAGGAGGAGGCAGCAGCAGCGACTGCCCCAGGAGGCCCAAAGGCACGAGTGCGAACTGGTGGGGGGAAGAGGGAGGAGGTGGTTCCTCTCTGGCCCCTGAAGCAGCCAGGCCCCACCTTTCGGGGCAATCACAGAACAAGGGGAAGATGGCACGCACATTCCCCTTCCGGGCGGTGGCTCAGTGGGTCTTGTACGAGCTTGCATAAAGCATCTTGGCATTCTGACCAAGACATTGGACCCAAGCCCGTAACCTGAAGACACACAGAATGAAATCACTGCCACTGGCCTCCCCAGAAGTCCCAGGGGACAGAGCCTGCCCTCCACCGCCACTTCCCAGGAAAGGGGAGAAGCAGCCCACCTGGCTGGCTGGGACAGCAGTGCCTCCTCAGAAGCACCGGAGCTGGGCAGCCATTATCTAAGCATCCCCAGGTGTCAACTGCAGCTCTGTGGCCCACAGGACATTGCTGGTGGGGCTAAAACCCTTCCGGTGCCTCCCGACCCCTCCAGCCAAGCAAGCCCAGCCCACAGTTACCCCTGAGATGGGAGGACAAGAGCTTCAGCTGCCTGCCCACTTTCCCAGCTACAGCTCTCTCCACATTCAGCTCCTCAGCCTTCTGACACCTCCCTCCTTCACGCCCAGGTCCAGCTCCTCAGAATGGCTCCAGAGGCCATCCCATCCACCCACCTTCACAGCTCTTTTGCCTGCAAGATGCTTGGTCCTGAGCCGGTGCTGCTCACAGAGCTCCCAGGCGGTAGCTGAGAGGACAATTTCACCTGCATCTGCAAGCTGTTCAGCCCCAAGAACTTCAGCCAGGCCTGGGCCAAAAATGCAGAAGCACTGCCACCTCCTGTCTCCGAAAATCGGGAGACTCACGGTTCCTGCAGAGATCCCTGGTGAGAGGGAGAGGGAGAAGCAGAACTGTCACAGGGAACATTTTGAACTCTACAGCCCCCAGCATCTCAGCTGCTCAGAAGCCAATCTGAAGCCCAGCAGGGAGACAGGCATCACAAAGGGGTAGAGCAACCTCCGTCCTACTTGGGGGGCACCAACACAGCTCCCTGAAATGGGCGTTTAAATACAGACAAACAAAGTCAACATTGAGAATGTGTTGAGAGTGCCAGGCATCTTACCCAGCTGCCTGCCCCAGAAGCCCAGCAAACCAGCGGCCTCGACCACCACCTGCTCCGTTTCCATGCAGGCAGGTTGGAGCTGTCTGCAGGAGAAAACCCAACAGCCTGCAAAAGCTCTTCTCGCAGGTGTAAGTCAAGCAGTTCCCCTTTGCTCTTTGTGAAAGGCAGAGGAGAATCCAGCAGGGGAAAGGATGCAAAGCTGCAGAAGAAACAAAAGAAGAAGAAACAAAAGGATAATGACCTCCCGCAGACATCTGTGCTAAAGCAGACATTCAAAGATCCTAAGGCTCGATCCGACACCCGCTCTCTGCCTTTAAGCTTCCTCTGCATCTGCGGACGTGCACAAACCCAGCAGTCTCAGTCTCCCATCCCCACTCCAGCTACAGTTGGACCCTTGAACGCTCACCAGAGATGCTTCCCTTTGATACTAGCCCCGGTGGGCATCCCCACATTCCTGCCTGGTGAGAAGCTCCCTGTGGCACGGGAGAGTACCACGGATCTGCTCTGGCTTCTCTCCCAGGCTCACAGTGGCCACTGCCCTGGTACTTGCACAGCAGGCAGGGAGGCAGGGCCTCCAGATGCCACCAAACCTCGGAAAGGTGGAGGCTGGAAGGGACCTCTGGGGTCCATCTGGACCAACCCTGCTGCTCCAGCCAGGCTGCACAGAGCCAGCTGCCCAGGACAATGGCTGATCGTTCCTGAATAGCTCTAAGTAAGAAGGGAGACTCCACAACCTCCCTGGGCAACCTCTGCCAGCGCTGAGTTGCCCTCACAATCAAAAAGTGTTTCCTGACCTACAGAGGGAACCTCCTGTGTTTCAGTGTGGGCCTGCGGCGTGGCCTCTGGTCCTGACACTGGGCACCACTGGGAAGAACCTGGCCCTGTCGTCTTTGCACCTTCCCTTCAGGTTGTAGACACATTCCTAAATTGTCCCCCCCCGAGCCTTCTCTAGCCCAACCAGTCTCGGCTCTTTCAGCCTTTCCTCAGAGCACAGATGCTCCACATCCTTCATCTTCTTTGAGGACTCTCTTGTCTTGCTTTAATAGTGCTGCCAAAAGGGTGGCCACAATGTGCTCATGGTCAAGGTTTCCTCTGTGGAAAGGGGCTCGTGAGGGTCTCTCTCACACACACGCAGGTCAGAGCCAGCACCCTCAGGTCACTTGCTGGATGCCCTCAGCCTGCGCTGGGCCCTGACGCAGCACGGAGCCGGCTGCCCACGCCAGAGGCACCCAGGGGGCTGCTGAGAAAGCAGGTGCCTCCTCGCCCACGGTGGGGAGCAGAAAGGACCTGCACTGGTCCTGACCCACCAGCAGACCCTGGCTGCTCTCGCTGTTCCTCACAGAAAGCCCCAGCCCTGCCATGGAGGCAGGACCAGGCTGCCCAGCGTGTCTGCCTCCACCATCACAGCCCAATGCCAGACAGTCCTGCAGCACAGCTCTTACCCCCCAAAAATATCACACAGGTACTCATTGAGGGTTTGTGCAAGCTCGTTAGCGCCTCTGTCCATGCCACTCTTCTGGATTCATTTCTCGGTCAATGCCATGAAACCTGTAACAGGGACACGCAGAAATCAGGAAATGCCCATGTGGGCTAAGGGATCTGGCAGCACTTTCCACCCTGCCAGGCCCGAGAGCCTGCTGGGGACACCATCCCATGCCCGGCTCAGTGCTGGCCGCAGCAGGGGTTGATTGCCCAAGACAACCCACCCCCTCTCTCTGTGGGCATCCCAGCAGAAGACCTCAGCAGTGACAAGATGGCCACTCTGTCTGAGGGGCTTCAAAGGGCCTAGTGTGGCCCAAGGTGGCTCGTGTCCGTGGCTGCTCCTCCCTGCCTCCCCCGCCTGAGATATCCGCAAAGAGCAGCACTCCATGGACAGTCGGGGTGGCGTTGTTGCTCCTGAGGGAGCCGTCAGCAAGCAGCGAGGGGAGGAAAGCTGCTGCTTTCTCCAGGTCTGAGTGGCGATAGTTCCTCTCCCAGGCAGAAGCCGTCGTCAGTGCCCTGTGGCATACGGGGTACCTCAGGAGAAGATGGTCGTGCCCAGCTGGGAGGAGGACGAGGACCTCACCGCACAGTGCCAACTGCACACTGAGCCCAGTGCCCCACCACCGGGCGGTGGCCTCCTCTGTGAGTCATCGCTTACTCGCCGGCTGACCTCACGTGTCACAATTGGCTCACAGTGACATCCTCCGTGTGTCACTGCCTGCTGAGCAGCTGCTGCCGTCCCCCAGGCTCCCTCCTTGGTGCAGAGCCCCTGAGGTGGGGGCAGCCAGCACCACCCCCCTGCTCTGAGGACAGCGCCCATAGGAGGCTCATGCTCAACCTGTCGCTGCCTTGGCAGCTGCCTCCCCTGCTCCCAGGGACCAGCCACCTGCGGCACAGAGAGCTCTTTGCTGGTGCTGGGCCTTTCCCCGGCAGCGACACGGCCCGTGGCCATCGTCCCTGCAGGCTGGCTCCCTTCTGGCCCCCTGGCTGGCTCCCCCAGCCCCCGGCTGCCCCACCGGCACAGGGGTGCCCTCCAGCTCTCCCGTCCCTCCATCCGCACAGCGCCCAGGCAGACGGCTGCCTCTGGCAGAGACAGCAGCTCCGGCGCTGCCCCGTTCCCTGGGCTGTGCCAGAGCTCCAGTGCCTGGGGCCAGGCCTCTCCTCCCTGACGGCAGCCAGAGTGTGCTTGCATGTTCCTGCATATGTGTGTGTATCTATCTATCTATCTATCTATCTGTATTGATTGTCCTGATGTGGGGTGGAGCAGAGCCAGCTGTCTCTTCAGTGAGGGGCTCTTGCTTTTACTTGTTCCCCCTTAACGTCAGCGGCAGAAGTCACACTGACTTCAGCAGGGATTTCACTGTTACAATACATTTCTTTGTCAGTGTGGCAGCTCTTATTGCTCTAGATGCCATAAGGCCTCGTTCTTCATACAGCCCCAGACCACACACCATTTTAAGCATAAAAGACTGCCTTTCCTAGCATAAAAAACATCACCCATTAGTTCCTTTTAATGTGTTTTTTTTTTTTTCTACTGCTGGCAGCCAACATCTATCCACACTCACCTGAGGAGGTACAAATGACAGGCAGGAGAAGACACAGGACAGCAGTGGGACGGTGGAGCATCGCTGAGCTGTGGCAGACCCACCTCACCTGCAGGTTCCCGCTGCCCCTCAAATCACAGTCAGCTTTGCACGTGCAGCCGCCTTGGCCAAAGCGCACTGTTCTTTCTTCTTCAGCGTAACACAAGCCTAAAGTCTTGCAATGCTGTCTCAGCTCCTGCCTATAGGACATGGTTTTTGGTTTGTCTCAAATCGTAAGTACACTTGAAGAGCCCATTCTCATCAGGATTTCATCAGATGAAATAAATGGGTGCTCTACTTCACATTTCCGAGGAGCTACTTGGAGAGAAACAAAGAACTTACTCAGATGCACCTTTGCAAGCGTATGGAAATGTTAAGCTACTGGTTGTCACCAGCGCATTCTATAAATTTGACATAACACACAATAGTAAGATTGCAGCATTTCGTAAAATCTGCAAGTATGTCGTTCAAAATATTTACAGGACGTACGTTTAAAACTGCCAGGAACAGGAAGGCTAGGTCTCAATATTTTATTTGCACGGGTTTTTTTGTAATTCTGACATTTTAAAGCAATGTATAACTTCAAGATGAACTGATGTCATAAAGTTGGCCAAGTAAGGAACAAACTTAAATAAACTCAGTTACTAGATACCGAGCATCTGACTCTTGCTGTAAAATGCATAAAAAGCACCTAAACCCAGTATTTATGTTGGACGCTAGAGATTCAGTCATCAGGCTTTACAGTGATTGCTATCACTTTATTTTTAGCTGCTCTCTATTATATATCCTCCACTGAGTACTTGTTTTCCCCAGGTAGCTGGAATTCCAAGATTCTTGGTCATCAATCAAATCCTGCAGAATGATAGGAAAAAAGAATAGGACTCTGAGGCAGCTGATACAGATCTGATTTCCTGCAGTTCTCACATAAACATTTTGTGTATCTGTAAACAACAGATAAACCGACTTTAGAGAAGTGGAAGTAGAGAAGCAAGAGAAGTAGAAGTTCAGAACTGCAGCTGTGGTCTCGCAGTGGGATCTCTCTGTGTGAGATCACGGCGAGTGGAGCCTCACTCATAAAACCTGTGCAGCGAAAGGATACAAGAGAATTGTCAGTAAAGGTACAACACTGAGCTAATCTCTGTAATGGTGGAGCCGGGAATTCACAGAATCTTCTAGGTTGGAAGGGACCTTCAAGATCATCTTGTCCAACCATCAACCTAAGTGACAAAAATAAACACCCACAAAACAACAAAATGCAACACCATCACTAAACCATGTCTCCCAGCACCACGTCAAACTGTCTTTTGAACACTTCCAGGGATGGTGCCTCAACCACCTCCCTGGGCAACGCATTCCAATGTCTGATAACCCTTTCAGTGAAAAAATTTTTCCTAATATCCAGCCTGAACCTCCCCTGGCACAACTTGAGGCCGTTTCCTCTAGTCCTGTCATCCATGACTTGGGAGAAGAGATGGACCCCCCGCCTCTCTGCACCCTCCTTTCAGGTAGTTGTAGAGAGCAATAAGGTCTCCCCTCGGCCTCCTTTTCTCCAGGCTGAATAACCCTAGTTCCCTCAGCCTCTCCTCATAAGACTTGTGCTCCAGCCCCCTCACCAGCCTTGTTGCTCTTCTCTGGACCCGCTCCAGCACCTCGACATCTTTTTTGTGGTAGGGGGCCCAAAACTGGACACAGTACTCGAGGTGGGGTCTCACCAGTGCCGAGTACAGGGGGACGATCACCTCCCAAGTCCTACTCGCCACACTGTTCCTGATACAGGCCAGGATGCTGTTGGCCTTCTTGGCCACCTGGGCACACTGCTGCCTCATGTTCAGCCGGCTGTCCACCAATACCCCCAGGTCCTTTTCTGCCAGGCAGCTCTCCAGCCACTCTGCCCCCAGCCTGTAGCGCTGCCTGGGATTGTTGTGACCCAAGTGGAGGACGCGGCACTTCGCCTTGTTGAACCTCATCCCGTTGGTCTCAGCCCATCAGTCCAACCTGTCCAGATCCCTCTGCAAAGCCTTTCTACCCTCCAGCAGGTCGACACTGCCACCCAACTTAGTGTCGTCTGCGAATTCATTTAATATGGCTCACATTTTTAAAAGTGCACTTTGTGAATACTCCTTAGAGATTTAAATAATTTCTAAGATGTCCATCATGATAAAATAGCCTTTCCCTTTTTTTTTTTGTAACTGTGAACGGGGGATTTGGTTCATGCTTATCCATTTATCTAATAACCATAAATGTGAGCCAAATATAATTTGCTACAAATCCTTGATATAAAGCTTTTTTGGTAATTATATCAACTAGTCATCTTATTCTAACTTTCTCGTCTTCTCTTGTTTTATGTATGCTGTCCCTGTAGGGTCATGTTCAATGAGCTCTGGCCTAGGATAATTTTGCTTCTTCTTATAACTATCCCACTGCATAGTAATTGCTTTCAAAATTTTGATGCAAAAAATTAAATGGTTTTAAGAATTCATTCCTGCCTAACACAAATTTTTGAATTGATAAAAATAACCTTGTCACAATATACGCTTGAGTTTTAAATGTGAGCTCGATGTTTAAAGGCAATGCAAGTTACTTTGGTAGACTTTTACTGCCCAGGCAGTGTACATAGTTGTATTTATTAGAGATTTATATCTTGTTGTACGTCCTGCTTCCAGCTGTTTGAGTCCAGACTGTGTTTGCCAAAACCAGTTAACTGGCTACCCCTGAAGCATAGATTTTCCCAAAGACGTAGATTTCTCAGTTTCCACCACTAAATGCTTAGCGATAAGTTATTTCTCAACAACTCCCTATGCACAAGTGTGCTCCAACACCATCCGAAATCTTCTGGCTGTTCTGGCAGCAAACATTCTTTAAACACCCCCGGTGGAGCAGATGATAAAACGGCTGATGCCTGGGGTGGATGTTGGGCTGATGGTGGTTTGGAGTTCTGGATTTTGGGGACGAGGTAAATGAGAACGGAGAGGACGATCTACCCAGTGAGGCACCCAGGACTAGTCACCCACCCCCATGCCTCAGGACCTCATCAACTAAGAAAAAAAGAAAGGTGATTGTAATAGGTGACTCCCTTCTGGGTGGAACAGAGGGCCCAATCTGTAGACCAGACCCGTCCCACAGGGGAGTCACCTGCCTCCCGGGGGCCAGGATTAAGGATATACAGAGGGAAATTCACTCCCTGGTTCAGCCCTCAGATTATTACCCACTACTGATATTTCAAGTGGGCAATGATGAGGTAGCCACCAGAAGCCTAAAGGCAATGAAAAGGGACTTCAGAGTGCTGGGACGACTGGTCAAGGGATCAGGAGCACAAGTGGTGTTCTCTTCTATCCCACCAGTCACAGGGATGGATGGGGGCATAAATAGGAAGAATCAAAAGATCAACTCATGGCTGAAAGACTGGTGTCAACGGCAGGACATTGGATTCTTTGATCACGAGCAGATCTACAGGTCACCAGGCATGCTGGCAGCAGGTGGGGGAAGCCTAACCCAAAGGGGAAAAAGGATATTGGGACAAGAATTAGCAGGGCTCATTGAGAGAGGTTTAAACTAGATTTGAAGGGGGACGGGGCTGGAACCAGGGTTACTAAAGTGGTGCCCGGGAGTAGCGTGCCAGTGCTAGTAAGTAAAGGTGTCAGCACAGCCTTGCAGCCTGTTGCGGCAGTTGATGTGGGAGAGAAAGACACGTGTGGCAGTGAAGACATGAGTAGTGATAAGATGGTAACTGCAGAAATGTCTGCACACGGACAGGTGGGAATTAGTGCTTGCCCTCCCAGCAAAATAGTGGGACGATTAGCCCAGCTGAAGTGTATCTCCATGAATGCACGCAGCATGGGTAACAAACAGGAGGAGCTGGAGGCCATCGTACAGCAAGAAAACTATGATCTAGTTGCCATCACAGAAACGTGGTGGGAGGACTCGCATAACTGGAGCGCTGTGATTGATGGTTACCAACTTTTCAGAAGGGACAGGCAAGGAAAGAGAGGTGGTGGGGTGGCCCTTTATGTTAAGAGCAGTATTGTATGCCTCCAACTTAGCAATACGCACGATGACAGCGTTGAGTGTCTATGGATAAGAATTAAGGGGAAGACCAATAAGGCAGACATCGTGGTGGGGATTTGTTATAGACCCCCAAACCAGGATATAAAGGCAGATGAAATATTCTATAAGCAGCTGGCAGAGGCCTCACGATCACTCTCCCTTGTACTCATGGGGGACTTCAACTTCCCAGATATCTGCTGGAAATATAACATAGCAGAGAGGCAACAGTCCTGGAGATTCTTGGAGTGCATGGAAGACAACTTCCTAACGCAGCTGGTGAGGGAACCGACTAGGGAAAGTGCCCTACTGGACCTGCTGATAGTTAACTCAGAAGGTCTTGCGGGGGATGTAAACGTTGGAGGTCGTCTTGGACAGAATGATCGTGAAATGATACAATTTTCAATTCTTGCTGAAGCAAGGAGGGGGGCCAGCAAAACTGCCACCTTGGACTTCCGAAGGGCAGACTTTGGCCTCTTCAGGAGCATGGTTGAAAGTGTCCCTTGGGAGACAGTCCTGAAGGGCAAAGGTGCCCAGGAAGGCTGGTCGTACTTCAAGGAGGCACTCTTAAAAGCCCAGGAAAGAACCATACCCAAATCCCAAAAAACAAGCAGGAAGGGAAGAAGACCAGCCTGGCTAAATAGAGAGCTTTGGCTGGAGCTCAGGAACAAAAAGAAGGTTTATGATCTTTGGAAAAGGGGCCTGGCAAGCAAGGAGAAATACCAGGAAGCGGAGAAAATATGCAGGGGGAAAAATAGAAGGGCCAAGGCCCAAGCTGAGCTCATCTTGGCCACTACAGTTAAGAATAACAAAAAGGGGTTTTTTCGATGTGTAAACAGTAAAAGGAAGATTAGGGATAATGTGGGCCCACTGATGAATGAGGTGGGCACCCTAGTGATGGAAGACACGGAGAAAGCAGAGTTGCTGAATGCCTTCTTTTCTTCAGTCTTCACTGCTAAGGCTGTCCCTCATGAATCTCTGGCCTTGGACGCAAGGGGGAGGGTATGGAGAGAGGAAGTTTTTCCTCCAGTAGAGGAGGACCAGGTTCGGGACCACTTGGCCAAACTGGACATTCATAAGTCCATGGGCCCTGATGGGATGCACCCACGAGTGCTGAGAGAGCTGGCAGATGTTATCGCTGGGCCACTCTCTATCATCTTTGAAAGGTCATGGAGAACAGGAGAGGTGCCTGAAGACTGGAGGAAGGCCAACATCACTCCAGTCTTCAAAAAGGGCAAGAAGGAGGACCCTGGGAACTACAGACCAGTCAGTCTCACCTCCATCCCTGGGAAGGTAATGGAGAGACTCATTCTAGATGTCATCTCCAAACAAGTTGAAGAACGGGGGGTTATTGGAAGTGGGCAACATGGGTTTACCAAGGGTAAATCACGTTTGACCAATCTGATATAGCTTTCTATGATGCTATAACTAGTTGGTTGGATGAGGGGAGGGCAGCAGGTGTCATCTACCTTGACTTCAGCAAGGCTTTTGACACAGTCTCCCATAACATCCTCATTGGGAAACTAAGGAAGTGTGGGCTGGATGAGGGGACAGTGAGGTGGATTGAGAACTGGCTGTGTGACAGGACCCAAAGGGTAATGATTAATGGAGCAGGTTCAAGCTGGAGGCCTGTAACCAGCGGTGTCCCCCAGGGGTCAATACTCGGTCCAGTCCTGTTCAACATATTCATCAGCGACCTGGACAAGGGGACAGAGTGTATCCTCAGCAAGTTTGCTGATGATACCAAACTGGGAGGGGTGGCTGACACCCCGGAGGGCCGTGCTGCCATCCAGCGAGACCTGGACAGGCTGGAGAGCTGGGCAAGGAAGAACCTCATGAGGTCCAACAGGAAAAAGTGTAGGGTCCTGCACCTGGGGAAGAAGAATGTCAGGCACCAACACAGGTTAGGTGTGGACCTGCTGGAGTCAAGTTCTGAAGAGAAAGATCTGGGGGTCCTGGTAGACAGCAAAATGACAATGAGCAAGCAGTGTGCTCTTGTGGCCAGGAAGGCCAATGGAATCCTGGGCTGCATAGGGAAGAGTGTGGCCAGTAGGTCGAGGGAAGTCATTCTTCCCCTCTACTCTGCACTGGTGAGGCCACAACTGGAATACTGCATCCAGTTCTGGGCTCCCCAATTCAAGAGGGATAGGGAACTACTGGAAAGAGTTCAGCGAAGGGCAACAAGGATGGTTCAAGGATTGGAGCATCTCCCTTATGAAGAAAGGCTGAGAGAGCTGGGACTCTTTAGTCTGGAGAAGAGAAGGCTGAGGGGAGACCTTATCAATGCTTATAAGTATCTGAAGGGTGGGTTGAAGGAGGAGGGAGCCAGACTATTTTCAGTGGTTGCCAGTGACAGGACGAGGGGCAACGGGCACAAGTTGGAACATAGGAGGTTCCACTCAAATATGAGAAAAAACTTCTTCACGGTGAGGGTGCCAGAGCCCTGGAACAGGCTGCCCAGGGAGGGTGTGGAGTCCCCTTCTTTGGAGATTTTCAAGACCCGCCTGGATGCAGTCCTGAGTAACGTGCTCTGACATGCCCTGGGCAATCCTGCTGTAGCAGGGGAGTTGGACTAGATGATCTTTATGGTCCCTTCCAACTCTAAAAATTCAGTGAAATGTTCCCACACTTCCCGTTTCCTGGGAAAGAAGTTTTGAGCTCAAGCAACAACAAGGGAGACTTCAGCGAGGCACAAGGAGGGCAAAAAAGCTTCATCTAAGAGCACCCCCACGTTATAGCAGGCTCCTTGATGGTGACCTGAGTGCAGAATGGGGCTTCAGACGTTGGAACTGCAGGTTGTCTCTGCCAGTCCTGCATCAGTCGTCACTTGGAGATGCTGTCATAGCAGAAAACTTAGCTTCACAGGTGACTAGTGAGCATGTTCCTCTGGGGAGAATGAAAATTTGCATTTCAGTCCCTTCTCTAGTAAATAAATGATTGTCTAAAATAGACACTACATAAAGAACATGATGTCTTTCAATCAGAATATGGGCAATTGTCCCTACAACAAAGATAATTTACCATTTTGACTGTCTTGGAAACAATTTCCAGGCATGTTCTACCATAAGCTAAGAAGACTTATTCTCCATGCCTACTCCCTTTTAACCCAGAATCACAATTTATTATTTGGGGACTGTCCAGTGACCCCGACCGGAACTTCTCTTTTAGCCAAAAAAAAAGACGCATGGCAGATAGAAATCTTTTCCCTCAACCACTCTGCTGAATTGCAAATGAAAACTAATTCCACTTAAAATATGGAAAGATTCGTGATCAATGTTCTTCTACTTGTAGAACGCCCAAGAGAGAATAAGCAGTGTAAAGCATATTGTGGAATTTGTCCCCCTACTACATTGTCATTTCTTTTGGTCAAAATCCTCCAGGAATCAAGTAGGCACCACCTTAGTGCTGACTGACCTGAGTTCTGACTGGCCACAGTCTCACGGGATTGGCACAAAGGAGGCACAATCTGGTGTGAAAGAGCACGTTTCCTCAAAGGACTGGTCATCTCAAATGCATGTCTCGATCCGTCTCATCCGCATTAATCTACAACCAGTGCAGTGTCGTTGTTGTTGAGACGGACAAACGACACGGACAGCAATCTTCAGCAGTTCAAGCAGTAACAGTCCCCCTTTATTAGCACACGTATATTCTTATATATTCTTTCTTAACACATGTGTTCTTTTACTATTGGTTACATATTGTTATAACAATATATCATTGGTTGTCTCTTGCAAAACATCAAAACTACTCCTTATCTTGTCAGTCCCCAGCTGGTACCTAAAAGTTGTTTTACTTCTCAGGATGTTTTCTACTCCCTTCTTTCTCAAGGATATACTTTAATCTCTGCAAGGTCAACTCCTGACTCCATTCCCACAATCAAGGGTTCCACGGACCCGCCGCAGTCCCCCACAATTCCCCCTTTTTGTATTTGTGCCAAAAATATCGCCCTCATTGTCCGCTGCAGGGCCCTTTGCAGCAAAGAGATGACATATGGCAACATTAATAGCACAACTACAACAATCAGTAAAATAACTAATCCCGTTCTTACTACTGACAACAACCATCCTGACAGTCCCCATCCACTAAACAATCTGTTCAACCAATCCCATCCATTGTCAACTTGCAGCTTTTGTACTCTTTCCTTTAATAACTGTATGCTTTTATGAATTGATTCAGAGTGATCTGACAAGTTCATGCAATACATTCCATCAATATCCTCACATCCATGTCCTTGAGCTAATAACAAAAAATCTATTGCCGCTCTATTTTATAACATAGCATGCCTAACTGAGTCTACATCTAATAGTAAATTGCTTAATGCCGCAGAGGTTGCATTCATTTGCTTTGCTAGCCAGCATCCTAACTTATTCAAGGTACTTAATACTTTGGCAGCAGCCGCTCCTGGTACAAACATGGAGGCTGCCCATATTTCACCCTTATTCCAAAAAGTGACTTGGTCATCACAGTCTTCATTGTAAGCATGGAGGCTCCTCTTAGCTTTTTTTATAATAGCGATGTTGGTAAATCATGGATGTATTAGGAGTTAACAATGTTAAGCGTCCCAAACTGCATGGTCCTCCTTTTATGTGAGAAGGTATGGCTCCCCAGGCTCGATCTCCACATATCAGGAATATCCCCGGGGGTAGCGCCAAAAGGACATTTGAGGATCAAGAAATATTTGGGGAGGTAAAGTTACACCATACACTTGAATTTCTGTAAATTGTCATACTTGAATTTACCACCCATGCCAGGGATTGATTCTTTCCTGTATAATTGAAATACAGACAATAGTCCATTTTTATAGATCCCAAAAGTTCAAGCTCTTGAGGTTCCAAAGGCACTTTAGGCAAATAAGGCACCCATGCGTCCCATGTATTAACCAACGACTCGTTCTGAAAAGTTACCCGTGCTTCATGCGGTACCGGCCACTTGTCCACTGGAACACCAATGAGACACGTAATAAATGGATTCTCTGGTGATGTAGTGGCCAGACATATGGAATCTTGGCCAGTCATGTTGGCTAGAGTGATCCATACGTTGGTCCTTGTCTGCATTGGCATCCAAAATGCGTTGACTACAGCACACATCATGAGGAAGATAACACAGGCTTCACATTCCGTGCCGGCATCCATTGCGGCCCGTGATCTGTGGAAACACAAGCATAACCTCTTCCCCAGGTTAATAGATTATACGGACCCATCCATTGACCCGTATGTAGATCCCGCACTAACACCTTTGCCCCTGGCTCCACCCCCTCCTGAGTTACCAGGGAATTGAAATGGCGAAGGATGGGTGGTGTTGGGGTCGGAGAATCATCAGAAACCTGTAAAAAATTTAAAACATATGTAGCTTTAGCCAATCGTGCATCAGGTGGTTCACCCAGCATTCCCCCTTTTTGTTTTTGGAGGAAGCGCTTGAGTGTACCGTGGGCTCGTTCTACAATGCTTTGTCCTGTGGGAGAATGGGGAATTCCAGTAACATGGGATATCCCCCAAAGCTGCAAAAATAATGCAACTTTCTGAGACACGTAAGCCGGGCCATTGTCTGTCTTAACTTGTTGGGGAACACCTAAAATGGGAAATGCACGTTGCCAATGGCGGATGACATCACGTGCAGATTCCCCAGTATGAGCAGTGGCAACAAGAGCTGATGAAAAAGTATCTATAGAGACATGCACGTATTTCAGACGCCCAAATTCGGGTACATGCGTAACATCAGTCTGCCAGATCTGCAAGGCACGGAGGCCACGAGGGTTGGTGCCATAGTAAATAGGGACATGATGGTCCTGACAATCAGGGCATGCAGCAACAATGGCACGTGCCTCAGAATTGGAAATATGAAATTGACGTTTCAGGGCCCGATAACCCTGATGGGAAAAGCGATGTGAAGCTATTGCCTGTTGTTTAATGTCGGGAACAGGTCCTAATGCCACTGCGGACACCAAAGCATCTGCTTTTGCATTTCCTTCCACTATAAAACCCGGTAACGTAGTGTGACTTTTAATATGCATGACATAATATTCATAGTGACGTTTCTGAATTTCTAACCATAATAGCTTCAGAACCCCAAACAGCGTTTCATTAGACACATGCCCTAAAACAGCTTTATCCAATCGTTGTACCAGTCCAGCCACATAAGCAGAATCCGTTATGATGTTTACTGGGCCAGGGAAGTTTTGAAACACCATGGCCATCGCCCTAAGTTCAACCACTTGTGGTGAGCCTTCTTGATGTTCGATTTTATGCTGCCATTGTGGTCCATCTTTCCAAACGATGGCTGCTTTTCCGGTTTTCCCTGATCCATCCGTAAACACCGTGGGTCCCTCTACTGGATCCAATTGACTCAATTGTTTCTGACCAAATCTCACCTGACTTCCTAGTTTGACCAATGGATGTGAGGGCAAATGATAACTTATTTACCCTGTATAGTTCATCATGGCTGCTTGTAAAGCAGAGCTGTTGGCCATGCACCATTCAAAATAATCACTCTGCACTGGGAGTACAATTTTTTCCGGGTCTCTCGCCATTAATTCCATACAGCGTGTCCTGATTTTTATAATTACTTGAGCCACCAGCTCAAAAAGGCCAGGGGCTGTCTTTTTTGTTTTATTTGGCAAGAAAACCCATTCCAAAACATGTAGAGAATCATCCCACTTCTCATGCCATTGTGCAATCATGGCAAAGGGTACCAACTGATCAATCAAAATGATTGCCTGGACAGGCACTGTCAATTCAATTCTCCATACGTGTTTGCTACTAATTGTTCACTCAATGTCTGCAATTGCTTTTTGTGCACCTACCGTCAAGGTGCATGGGGCAGAAATATCTGTGTCTCCTTGCAGTAGTTCAAATAACGGTTGCAATTTAGAAGAAGGAATCCCCAAGTAGGGTCGAATCCAATTAATCATCCCTGCTAATTTTTGCACGTCATTTAATGTTTTCACTTCCACTTGCAATTGTATGGGTTGTGGCATCACCATTTGAGTTAAGACTTTCATACCTAAATAGAGCCATGGTTGCTGCCGTTGCACCTTTTCAGGCGCAACAATTAGTCCATATCGGCACAGAGATTCCCGTGTTTTGTTCTCCATCTCAATTAACTCCTGTGGAGTTGCTGCAGCTAACAGAATGTCATCCATATAATGATAGCAATAACCTGATGGGAACAAAGCACATACTGGACTCAATGCCTTTGCCATGAACCACTGGCAAATTGTGGGTGAGTTTTTCATACCTTGCGGTAACACCTTCCAATGATATCTTTTTGCAGGTTCCATATTGTTTATGGATGGTACAGTAAAGGCAAATTTCTCCATATCTTGATCTGCTAAAGGAATCGTAAAGAAACAATCTTTCAAGTCCATTACAACAATTTCCCATTGCATCGGAATCATGGTGGGAGAGGGTAATCCAGGTTGTAAAGCTCCCATGGTTGCTATAACCTCATTAATCTTCCTCAGATCATGTAACAATCTCCATTTTCCAGATTTTTTCTTTATAACAAACACGGGGGTATTCCAAGGGCTGTGTGAGACCTCTATGTGTCCTGCAGCTAGTTGTTCTGCTACGAGAGACTGCAGGGCAGTGAGTTTTTCTTGACTGAGGGGCCACTGATCGACCCACACTGGTCTTTCAGTTAACCATCTTAATGCCAGAGTGGGTCGAGAAATGCCCTGCAATACAGTGACCCCTACTGAAAATCCGTTGTTATCCGTACTCCCCATTGTCCTAAACAATCCCTTCCCCACAAATTTAATGGGGCCGAGGTCACATAAGGTCTCACCGTAGCCCTTTGACCTTCAGAATTAACAATCGTAATCGGTTTGGCTGATATTAGGCTATTTGCAACTCCTCCAAGTCCTGCCACCCCCAAGGTGTTTGAGGCCAAAGGCCAAGTATTCGGCCATTCGCGCAGTGAGATGATAGTCACATCCGCCCCTGTATCGAGTAACCCAGTCAGTTTCACCTGATCGGGGGTAACACTGTTCATCATGAGTGTACAGATCATTCGCGGCCGTTTCTCCGACACTGTCTGAGTCCAGAAAACAAGTGGTTTTCCTGTTGATCCAAATCCGCCATCACCGCGAACAACCTGTTCAGTCCTGGGGACACAACTCATAAATGGCACAAGTTGAGCTAAATGTGTTCCTTTTTCTATTGTTACCGGTGGGGTTGCTGTAGATACCATAGCACAAATTTGTCCTGTAAAATCGGCGTCAATAACTCCAACATGCACCATGAGTCCTTGTAGGGTGGTACTTGATCTTCCTATTAGTAAAGCACTCAGTCCCCTACCAATCGGTCCCCAGGCATCTAAAGGCACTTTGTGCACCCCTTGAGTTATAGTCACTGTGTGGGCGGTGGATACATCCATCCCGGCTGATCCACTGGTTTTCCCTGATAGCTTGTCACAGAGGGTTGCATCTGCACTGACCCTAGAAATGGGTTGCCAGGATTGTAGGGCATTTGTGTACGGGGCATTTGTGTCTGCACGCGCCCCTTCGCGCTCTTCTTTCCGTTTCCCGGCTGTAATGGTTGGCCATTAAGGTGATATTTAGAGTGACATTGCTTAGCAACATATCCAACCCTTCCACACCTATAGCAATTCATTTCTGCTGTGTCCCCCGCCATATTGACTTTTCCCAAGCCAGTTCCTCCCATTTTTTTCTTGGGGCATTCAGCTTTTACATGACCTGTTTGACCACAGCCATAGCATTTTTGGCCCTGTACTCGCATGGCTGCCATTGCAGCAGCGAGTGCAGTCATTTTATGCTCCACAGATCCAACCTTGGCACAAGCAGTAATCATTGCCTCTAAGGTTGGGTCTCCTGGTAATGCCTCAATTATTTTTTGACAGTCCACATTAGCATTGTCGCGAGCCAATTGTTTCACTAACATTTCACGGAGGCACGCATCAAACACTTGACGTTCAACAGCAGCTTGTAATTTTTCAACAAAGGAGAGAAATGGTTCTCGAGTGCCTTGTTTAATGGTGGTATATTTTTGTTTTGGTTCTGCCAATTCTGCAGTGCGAATTATTGCATCGATGCCTATATTTTTCACTTGTTCAAGCACCAAGGGGGGCCATTGCGCTTGATGCTGTGGGTTATTGAATTGCCCAGCACTCATTAAAACATCAGCACCATTGCCATAGCGAGGATCACCCTGTGGAAACTGCAGATTTGCTACGGCCTGAGCCTCAGCCCTTTGCTGCCAAATATTTCGAAACACCGCAAGCTGCACAGGTTGAAAAATGATCTGAGCAATATGACTAATATCATAAGGGGTCATAGCTTCCATTGACAATAATCGTATCAGTTGCATTACTGCAGGGGAGTTGGGGCCATACTAGGCAGTGGCCTTTTGTAAATCCTGAATCACCTTCCAGGAATAAGTAGCATGCTCATGAGGCTCCCCTGCAGCTGGGTCATGATACACCACGGGAAATGCTGCAGGCCCAGCAGTCTCAACATTCAAAGGTTCATCAGTGGTGAGGGGAACGGATATATTCTCTGATAAATCCCAGTCACCCAACTCCATAGCTTTAGCTTTGACCTTTTTCCAGAATCGCACAGGATTTCGCAGTCTAACCGTAATCGAGGCTGGAGGTAAATCCCAAGTACGAGGGTATTTTGGTCTACACTCTGCCCCCCCTTGCTCGGAAGGTTTTACTGGCACAGGGGTGTGCAAAGGGGGACCCGGATTCTCAGGGACTACCTCCTCAAGCTCATTTTGCCCTGTCATAGGATCATCCTGATCAACATTAACGTCCGAATCCTCTGGCAGAGGTGGATACAAAAAGGGGTTAAGCGACGGCCGCGCTTTTTGCTCTTCCGCAATCGGCACTGGCGGAGCAGAGGGTTGCACACACTCTCCTGACTTAAATACAGGGAGTCCCTCCTGCGGCCACACATATCCCGAATCTGCCGCTTGTTTATGCGAGTCTCTTGCCGCTTCTATCTGTTCTCGGGGCAGCACATACTTATACTTTTTTCCTTCGGAAAGCCGCAGCCCCCCCCCCCCAACAGCACCCCCCCATCTTCTTTCTTGGTAACAGGGGGTTTTAGGACCGGGGGTTTTGGGACCGCAGATGGCTCCGCCCCTCCTTTTAAGTCCGGCCTGAAAGGATCAGGCGACTCATTTTTTCCCGCAGTCTCCGCTTGTTCCCTCTGCTCTTTAAACCCTTTCAAAGTCTCTAGTAGCAAACGCCACGTTGTTAGTAGTTCAGTCGCTTCTTTGGAGCCTCTCGTAGCACCATCGAACAATTTATCACCCAAGTCTTTCCACTGTGATACACTAAACGCTGTGACAGTGGTAACTTCAATGCCTTGTCTTTTGCCCCAGAGCAGCATTTTCCGTAAAGTCAACTCGGGGAGGTCCACGCCTCGCCGTTTCAAAAGCAACTGCCACATAGAGAGTATGATACCCTCTTCTTTGGACAAGTTCCCTCCCATGTTCCCAGTAGCTCACCTCTCCAGGTGTCTTATTCACGATCCGGATCAATCAGCAGCTCTCCCCGCCGCTCTCAGCTATACTGGGCTCCGTCTCCACGGCTATCTCCAGCCGTCTTTTTTCCTATGCAGAATCACGTCGGGGTCACCAGATGTCGTTGTTGTTGAGATGGACAAACGACACGGACAGCAATCTTCAGCAGTTCAAGCAGTAACAGTCCCCCTTTATTAGCACACGTATATTCTTATATATTCTTTCTTAACACATGTGTTCTTTTACTATTGGTTACATATTGTTATAACAATATATCATTGGTTGTCTCTTGCAAAACATCAAAACTACTCCTTATCTTGTCAGTCCCCAGCTGGTACCTAAAAGTTGTTTTACTTCTCAGGATGTTTTCTACTCCCTTCTTTCTCAAGGATATACTTTAATCTCTGCAAGGTCAACTCCTGACTCCATTCCCACAATCAAGGGTTCCACGGACCCGCCGCAGTCCCCCACAGTGCAGCCCTTTGTGACGGGATTCTTCAGACAGTGAAGGGGCCACAGGGGATCTTCAGAGGATCATTCAGCCCAAGGCAGGCCAGAAAAAGTTTCTGCGGCCACAAAACTAGATTTTCTCAGTCCAGTTCAGCTTGTCTACATTCTTTCTGGATCCATCTGTTCTACCACATCTAATCACCTCCATTTCAGTTCATTAGAGTGGGATTCCACAGACAGGAAATAGAACTGGATCGAGAGCAGCCCTGAGGGACAAGGACTTGGGGGTGTTGGTGGGTGAGAAGCTCAACATGAGCTCGCAATGTGCGCTGGCAGCCCAGAAAGCCCCCTGTACCCTGTGCTGTATCCCCAGCAGCGTGGCCAGCAGGGTGAGGTGGGGGGGGTGGGGGGTGGGGTGGAGGGATTCTGCCCCTCTGCTCCGCTCCGGGGAGACCCCCCTGCGGTGCTGCCTCCAGCTCTGGGGCCACCAACATCAGAATGACATGGACCTGTTGGAGTGGGGCCAGAGGAGGCCACAGAGATGCTGCGAGGACTGGAGCCCCTCTGCTGTGAGGAAAGGCTGAGAGAGTTGGGGGGCTTTAGCCTGCAGAAGAGAAGGCTCCGGGGAGACCTTAGAGCCCCTTCCAGTCCCTAAAGGGGCTCCAGGAAACCTGGGGAGGGATTCTAGGTCAGCGAGGGGAGCCATAGGACGAGGGTGAGGGGTTTTACACTGAAGGAGGGGAGATTGAGATGAGATCTCAGGAAGAAACTCTTTCCTGCGAGCGTGGTGAGACCCTGGCCCAGGTTGCCCAGAGAAGCTGTGGCTGCCCCATCCCCCGAGGGGTTCAAGGCCAGGTTGGAGGGGGCTTTGAGCAACCTGGTCTGGTGGGAGGTGCCCCTGGCCAGGGAAGGGGTTTGGAACTAGATGGTCTCCAAGGTCCCTTCCAACTCAAACCATGCTGTGCTTGTATAACGGAGGACACTTTTGGATAACCGATTGCCCAAAAACAGCCAAAAGAAGTGTCGAGAGGTTGGGCACTTGCGTTACGTTCTGCCTTATTGACCAACACTGAGCGTTGGAAATGACAGGCACATTATCTTGTGTCTAGGCAGGTTTTGTAGGTGGCTTAATGGTGACCCAATGGGGTCACCCCTAGAGGCCTGTAGAGTACCGCAGGAGCCAGTAGTGTTCTGTAGGGGCCCGTACGGTTCCTTCCATAGGGGCTGGCAGTGTTCCGTAGGGGCCTCTAGGGTTGTGTAAGTGCCCGCAGGAGTCTGTAGGAGTCTGTGGGATTCTGTAAGGTTCCGGAGGGTTCTGCAGGGTTCTGTAGGGGCCCGTAGAGTTCCGTAGTGGCTGGTAAAGTTCCGTAGGGCCCTGTGGGGTTCTGTATGGACCTGTAGGGTTCCGTAGGGGCCTGCAGGGTTCTGTAAGTGTCCGCAGGTGTCTGTAGGGTTCCGTAGGGGTCTGTAGGGTTCCGTAGGCACCTGCAGTGTTCTGTAGGAGCCCATAGGGTTTTAGTGAGGTTCCGTTGTGTTGCTAAGGGTCTTGTAGAGTGCTGTCGGGTCCTGGAGTATTCTGTAGGGTTCCAGAGGGGCTCGTAGGGTTCCGTTGAAATCTGTAGGCTTCCCTACGGGACCGTAGAGTCCCGTAGATTTCCGTAGGGGCCTGTAGGGTTGTGTAAGTGCCCGCAGGGGTTGGTAGGATCTTGTAGGGTTCCATAAGTTTCCAGAGGGTTGTGTAGGGTTCCGTAGGGGCCGGTGGTGTTCCCTAAGGGGCCTGTAGAGTCTCGTACGGTTCCATAGGGGCCTGTGGTGTTCCCTAAGGGGCCTGTAGAGTCTCGTACAGTTCCGTAGGGTCCTGTAGGTTTCTATAAGCGCCCGCAGAGGTCTGAAGGGGCCCGTACTGTTCTGTAAGGATCCATAGGGCTCCGTAGAGCTTCGTAGGTTCCCTAGAGGCCTGTAGAGTACCGCAGGAGCCAGTAGTGCTCTGTAGGGCCCCGTAGGGTTCCTTCCATAGGGGCTGGCAGTGTTCCGTAGGGGCCTCTAGGGTTGTGTAAGTGCCCGCAGGAGTCTGTAGGAATCCGTGGGATTCTGTAAGGTTCCGGAGGGTTCTGCAGGGTTCCGTAGGGGCCCGTAGAGTTCTGTAGTGGCTGGTAAAGTTCCCTAGGGCCCTGTACCGTTCCGTAACTGCCTGCAAGGGTCTTTAGGCTTCCGTAGGGGCTGGTAGGGTTCCATAAAGTTCCGTGGGTTCCTGCAGAGTTCTGCAAGTGCCCGCAAGGGCCTGTAGGGGCGCACAGTGTTTCTGTCAGGTTCCGTAGAGTTCCGTAGGGGCCATAGGTTTCCGTAGTGGCTGGTAGTATTCCGTAGGGGTCTGTAGGGTTCCGTAGGCACCTGCAGTGTTCTGTAGGAGCCCATAGGGTTTTAGTGAGGTTCCGTTGTGTTGCTAAGGGTCTTGTAGAGTGCTGTCGGGTCCTGGAGTATTCTGTAGGGTTCCAGAGGGGCTCGTAGGGTTCCGTGGAAATCTGTAGGGTTCCCTAGGGGCCTGTAGAGTCCTGTAGATTTCCGTAGGGGCCTGTAGGGTTGTGTAAGTGCCCGCAGGGGTTGGTAGGATCTTGTAGGGTTCCATAAGTTTCCAGAGGGTTGTGTAGGGTTCCGTAGGGGCCGGTGGTGTTCCCTACGGGCCTGTAGAGTCTCGTACGGTTCCATAGGGGCCTGTGGTGTTCCCTAAGGGGCCTGTAGAGTCTCGTACAGTTCCGTAGGGTCCTGTAGGTTTCTATAAGCGCCCGCAGAGGTCTGAAGGGGCCCGTACTGTTCCGTAAGGATCCATAGGGCTCCGTAGAGCTTCGTAGGTTCCCTAGAGGCCTGTAGAGTACCGCAGGAGCCAGTAGTGCTCTGTAGGGCCCCGTAGGGTTCCTTCCATAGGGGCTGGCAGTGTTCCGTAGGGGCCTCTAGGGTTGTGTAAGTGCCCGCAGGAGTCTGTAGGAGTCTGTGGGATTCTGTAAGGTTCCGGAGGGTTCTGCAGGGTTCCGTAGGGGCCCGTAGAGTTCTGTAGTGGCTGGTAAAGTTCCCTAGGGCCCTGTACCGTTCCGTAACTGCCTGCAAGGGTCTTTAGGCTTCCGTAGGGGCTGGAAGGGTTCCATAAAGTTCCGTGGGTTCCTGCAGAGTTCTGCAAGTGCCCGCAAGGGCCTGTAGGGGCGCACAGTGTTTCTGTCAGGTTCCGTAGAGTTCCGTAGGGGCCATAGGTTTCCGTAGTGGCTGGTAGTATTCCGTAGGGGTCTGTAGGGTTCCATAGGCACCTGCAGTGTTCTGTAGGAGCCCATAGGGTTTTAGTGAGGTTCCGTTGTGTTGCTAAGGGTCTTGTAGAGTGCTGTCGAGTCCTGGAGTATTCTGTAGGGTTCCAGAGAGGCTCGTAGGGTTCCGTCAAAATCTGTAGGGTTCCCTAGGGGCCCGTAGAGTCCCGTAGATTTCCGTAGGGGTCTGTAGGGTTGTGTAAGTGCCCGCAGGGATTGGTAGGAGCTTGTAGGGTTCCATAAGTTTCCAGGGGGTTGTGTAGGGTTCCGTAGGGGCCGGTGGTGTTCCCTAGGGGCCTGTAGAGTCTCGTACAGTTCCGTAGGGTCCTGTAGGTTTCCATAAGCGCCCGCAGAGGTCTGAAGGGGCCCGTACTGCTCCGTAAGGATCCATAGGGCTCCGTAGAGCTTCGTAGGTTTCCTAGAGGCCTGTAGAGTACCGCAGGAGCCAGTAGTGTTCTGTAGGGGCCCGTAGGGTTCCTTCCGTAGGGGCTTGCAGTGTTCCGTAGGGGCCTCTAGGGTTGTGTAAGTGCCTGCAGGAGTCTGTAGGAGTCTGTGGGATTCTGTAAGGTTCCGGAGGGTTCTGCAGGGTTCCGTAGGGGCCCGTAGAGTTCCGTAGTGGCTGGTAAAGTTCTGTAGGGCCCTGTTCCGTTCTGTAACTGCCTGCAAGGGTCTTTAGGCTTCCGTAGGGGCTGGTAGGGTTCCATAAAGTTCCGTGGGTTCCTGCAGAGTTCTGCAAGTGCCCGCAAGGGCCTGTAGGGGCGCACAGTGTTTCTGTCAGGTTCCGTAGAGTTCCGTAGGGGCCATAGGTTTCCGTAGTGGCTGGTAGTATTCCGTAGGGGTCTGTAGGGTTCCATAGGCACCTGCAGTGTTCTGTAGGAGCCCATAGGGTTTTAGTGAGGTTCCGTTGTGTTGCTAAGGGTCTTGTAGAGTGCTGTCGGGTCCTGGAGTATTCTGTAGGGTTCCAGAGGGGCTCGTAGGGTTCCGTGGAAATCTGTAGGGTTCCCTAGGGGCCTGCAGAGTCCCGTAGATTTCCGTAGGGGTCTGTAGGGTTGTGTAAGTGGCCGCAGGGGTTGGTAGGAGCTTGTAGGGTGCCATATGTTTCCAGAGGGTTGTGTAGGGTTCCGTAGGGGCCTGTGGTGTTCCCTAGGGCCCTGTAGAGTCTCGTACGGTTCCGTAGGGGCCTGTGGTGTTCCCTAAGGGCCTGTAGAGTCTCGTACAGTTCCGTAGGGTCCTGTAGGTTTCCATAAGCGCCCGCAGAGGTCTGAAGGGGCCCGTACTGTTCCGTAAGGATCCATAGGGCTCCGTAGAGCTTCGTAGGTTCCCTAGAGGCCTGTAGAGTACCGCAGGAGCCAGTAGTGTTCTGTAGGGGCCCGTAGGGTTCCTTCCATAGGGGCTGGCAGTGTTCCGTAGGGGCCTCTAGGGTTGAGTAAGTGCCCGCAGGAGTCTGTAGGAATCCGTGGGATTCTGTAAGGTTCTGGAGGGTTCTGCAGGGTTCCGTAGGGGCCCGTAGAGTTCCGTAGTGGCTGGTAAAGTTCTGTAGGGCCCTGTTCCGTTCTGTAACTGCCTGCAAGGGTCTTTAGGCTTCCGTAGGGGCTGGTAGGGTTCCATAAAGTTCCGTGGGTTCCTGCAGAGTTCTGCAAGTGCCCGCAAGGGCCTGTAGGGGCGCACAGTGTTTCTGTCAGGTTCCGTAGAGTTCCGTAGGGGCCATAGGTTTCCGTAGTGGCTGGTAGTATTCCGTAGGGGTCTGTAGGGTTCCGTAGGCACCTGCAGTGTTCTGACGGAGCCCATAGGGTTTTAGTGAGGTTCCGTTGTGTTGCTAAGGGTCTTGTAGAGTGCTGTCGGGTCCTGGAGTATTCTGTAGGGTTCCAGAGGGGCTCGTAGGGTTCCGTCGAAATCTGTAGGGTTCCCTAGGGGCCTGTAGAGTCCCGTAGATTTCCGTAGGGGTCTGTAGGGTTGTGTAAGTGGCCGCAGGGGTTGGTAGGAGCTTGTAGGGTGCCATATGTTTCCAGAGGGTTGTGTAGGGTTCCGTAGGGGCCTGTGGTGTTCCCTAGGGGCCTGTAGAGTCTCGTACGGTTCCGTAGGGGCCTGTGGTGTTCCCTAGGGGCCTGTAGAGTCTCGTACAGTTCCGTAGGGTCCTGTAGGTTTCCATAAGCGCCCGCAGAGGTCTGAAGGGGCCCGTACTGCTCCGTAAGGATCCATAGGGCTCCGTAGAGCTTCGTAGGTTTCCTAGAGGCCTGTAGAGTACCGCAGGAGCCAGTAGTGTTCTGTAGGGGCCCGTAGGGTTCCTTCCGTAGGGGCTGGCAGTGTTCCGTAGGGGCCTCTAGGGTTGTGTAAGTGCCTGCAGGAGTCTGTAGGAGTCTGTGGGATTCTGTAAGGTTCCAGAGGGTTCTGCAGGGTTCCGTAGGGGCCCGTAGAGTTCCGTAGTAGCTGGTAAAGTTCCGTAGGGCCCTGTGGTGTTCTGCATGGACCTGTAGGGTTCCGTAGGGGCCTGCAGGGTTCTGTAAGTGCCCGCAGGTGTCTGTAGGGTTCCGTAGGGGTCTGTAGGGTTCCGTAGGCACCTGCAGTGTTCTGTAGGAGCCCATAGGTTTTTAGTGAGGTTCCGTTGTGTTGCTAAGGGTCTTGTAGAGTGCTGTCGGGTCCTGGAGTATTCTGTAGGGTTCCAGAGGGGCTCGTAGGGTTCCGTCGAAATCTGTAGGGTTCCCTAGGGGCCTGTAGAGTCCCGTAGATTTCCGTAGGGGTCTGTAGGGTTGTGTAAGTGGCCGCAGGGGTTGGTAGGAGCTTGTAGGGTTCCATAAGTTTCCAGAGGGTTGTGTAGGGTTCCGTAGGGGCCTGTGGTGTTCCCTAGGGGCTTGTAGAGTCTCGTACAGTTCCGTAGGGTCCTGTAGGTTTCCATAAGCGCCCGCAGAGGTCTGAAGGGGCCCGTACTGTTCCGTAAGGATCCATAGGGCTCCGTAGAGCTTCGTACGTTCCCTAGAGGCCTGTAGAGTACCGCAGGAGCCAGTAGTGCTTTGTAGGGCCCCGTAGGGTTCCTTCCATAGGGGCTGGCAGTGTTCCGTAGGGGCCTGTAGGGTTGTGTAAGTGCCCGCAGGAGTCTGTAGGAGTCTGTGGGATTCTGTAAGGTTCTGGAGGGTTCTGCAGGGTTCCGTAGGGGCCCGTAGAGTTCTGTAGTGGCTGGTAAAGTTCCGTAGGGCCCTGTGGGGTTCTGTATGGACCTGTAGGGTTCCGTAGGGGCCTGCAGGGTTCTGTAAGTGTCCGCAGGTGTCTGTAGGGTTCCGTAGGGGTCTGTAGGGTTCCGTAGGCACCTGCAGTGTTCTGTAGGAGCCCATAGGGTTTTAGTGAGGTTCCGTTGTGTTGCTAAGGGTCTTGTAGAGTGCTGTCGGGTCCTGGAGTATTTTGTAGGGTTCCAGAGGGGCTCGTAGGGTTCCGTTGAAATCTGTAGGCTTCCCTAGGGGCCCGTAGAGTCCCATAGATTTCCGTAGGGGCCTGTAGGGTTGTGTAAGTGTCCACAGGGGTTGGTAGGAGCTCGTAGGGTGCCATATGTTTCCAGAGGGTTGTGTAGGGTTCCGTAGGGGCCTGTGGTGTTCCCTAGGGGCCTATAGAGTCTCGTACGGTTCCGTAGGGGCCTGTGGTGTTCCCTAGGGGCTTGTAGAGTCTCGTACAGTTCCGTAGGGTCCTGTAGGTTTCCATAAGCGCCCGCAGAGGTCTGAAGGGGCCCGTACTGTTCCGTAAGGATCCATAGGGCTCCGTAGAGCTTCGTAGGTTCCCTAGAGGCCTGTAGAGTACCGCAGGAGCCAGTAGTGTTCTGTAGGGGCCCGTAGGGTTCCTTCCATAGGGGCTGGCAGTGTTCCGTAGGGGCCTCTAGGGTTGAGTAAGTGCCCGCAGGAGTCTGTAGGAATCCGTGGGATTCTATAAGGTTCTGGAGGGTTCTGCAGGGTTCCGTAGGGGCCCGTAGAGTTCCGTAGTGGCTGGTAAAGTTCTGTAGGGCCCTGTTCCGTTCTGTAACTGCCTGCAAGGGTCTTTAGGCTTCCGTAGGGGCTGGTAGGGTTCCATAAAGTTCCGTGGGTTCCTGCAGAGTTCTGCAAGTGCCCGCAAGGGCCTGTAGGGGCGCACAGTGTTTCTGTCAGGTTCCGTAGAGTTCCGTAGGGGCCATAGGTTTCCGTAGTGGCTGGTAGTATTCCGTAGGGGTCTGTAGGGTTCCGTAGGCACCTGCAGTGTTCTGACGGAGCCCATAGGGTTTTAGTGAGGTTCCGTTGTGTTGCTAAGGGTCTTGTAGAGTGCTGTCGGGTCCTGGAGTATTCTGTAGGGTTCCAGAGGGGCTCGTAGGGTTCCGTCGAAATCTGTAGGGTTCCCTAGGGGCCTGTAGAGTCCCGTAGATTTCCGTAGGGGTCTGTAGGGTTGTGTAAGTGGCCGCAGGGGTTGGTAGGAGCTTGTAGGGTGCCATATGTTTCCAGAGGGTTGTGTAGGGTTCCGTAGGGGCCTGTGGTGTTCCCTAGGGGCCTGTAGAGTCTCGTACGGTTCCGTAGGGGCCTGTGGTGTTCCCTAGGGGCCTGTAGAGTCTCGTACAGTTCCGTAGGGTCCTGTAGGTTTCCATAAGCGCCCGCAGAGGTCTGAAGGGGCCCGTACTGTTCCGTAAGGATCCATAGGGCTCCGTAGAGCTTCGTAGGTTCCCTAGAGGCCTGTAGAGTACCGCAGGAGCCAGTAGTGTTCTATAGGGGTCTGTAAGGTTCCTTCCATAGGGGCTGGCAGTGTTCCGTAGGGGCCATAGGTTTCCGTAGTGGCTGGTAGTATCCCGTAGGGGTCTGTAGGGTTCCGTAGGCACCTGCAGTGTTCTGTAGGAGCCCATAGGGTTTTAGTGAGGTTCCGTTGTGTTGCTAAGGGTCTTGTAGAGTGCTGTCGGGTCCTGGAGTATTCTGTAGGGTTTCAGAGGGGCTGGTAGGGTTCCGTCGAAATCTGTAGGGTTCCCTAGGGGCCTGTAGAGTCCCGTAGATTTCCGTAGGGGTCTGTAGGGTTGTGTAAGTGGCCGCAGGGGTTGGTAGGAGCTTGTAGGGTTCCATAAGTTTCCAGAGGGTTGTGTAGGGTTCCGTAGGGGCCTGTGGTGTTCCCTAGGGGCCTGTAGAGTCTCGTACAGTTCCGTAGGGTCCTGTAGGTTTCCATAAGCGCCCGCAGAGGTCTGAAGGGGCCCGTACTGCTCCGTAAGGATCCATAGGGCTCCGTAGAGCTTCGTAGGTTTCCTAGAGGCCTGTAGAGTACCGCAGGAGCCAGTAGTGTTCTGTAGGGGCCCGTAGGGTTCCTTCCGTAGGGGCTGGCAGTGTTCCGTAGGGGCCTCTAGGGTTGTGTAAGTGCCTGCAGGAGTCTGTAGGAGTCTGTGGGATTCTGTAAGGTTCCAGAGGGTTCTGCAGGGTTCCGTAGGGGCCCGTAGAGTTCCGTAGTAGCTGGTAAAGTTCCGTAGGGCCCTGTGGTGTTCTGCATGGACCTGTAGGGTTCCGTAGGGGCCTGCAGGGTTCTGTAAGTGCCCGCAGGTGTCTGTAGGGTTCCGTAGGGGTCTGTAGGGTTCCGTAGGCACCTGCAGTGTTCTGTAGGAGCCCATAGGTTTTTAGTGAGGTTCCGTTGTGTTGCTAAGGGTCTTGTAGAGTGCTGTCGGGTCCTGGAGTATTCTGTAGGGTTCCAGAGGGGCTCGTAGGGTTCCGTCGAAATCTGTAGGGTTCCCTAGGGGCCTGTAGAGTCCCGTAGATTTCCGTAGGGGTCTGTAGGGTTGTGTAAGTGGCCGCAGGGGTTGGTAGGAGCTTGTAGGGTTCCATAAGTTTCCAGAGGGTTGTGTAGGGTTCCGTAGGGGCCTGTGGTGTTCCCTAGGGGCTTGTAGAGTCTCGTACAGTTCCGTAGGGTCCTGTAGGTTTCCATAAGCGCCCGCAGAGGTCTGAAGGGGCCCGTACTGTTCCGTAAGGATCCATAGGGCTCCGTAGAGCTTCGTACGTTCCCTAGAGGCCTGTAGAGTACCGCAGGAGCCAGTAGTGCTTTGTAGGGCCCCGTAGGGTTCCTTCCATAGGGGCTGGCAGTGTTCCGTAGGGGCCTGTAGGGTTGTGTAAGTGCCCGCAGGAGT
The DNA here is from genome assembly GCF_964106895.1 of Numenius arquata. Lineage (NCBI taxonomy): Eukaryota > Metazoa > Chordata > Aves > Charadriiformes > Scolopacidae > Numenius > Numenius arquata. The sequence goes on from NC_133591.1 coordinate 17,550,673, forward strand.
CTGTAGGAGTCTGTGGGATTCTGTAAGGTTCTGGAGGGTTCTGCAGGGTTCCGTAGGGGCCCGTAGAGTTCTGTAGTGGCTGGTAAAGTTCCGTAGGGCCCTGTGGGGTTCTGTATGGACCTGTAGGGTTCCGTAGGGGCCTGCAGGGTTCTGTAAGTGTCCGCAGGTGTCTGTAGGGTTCCGTAGGGGTCTGTAGGGTTCCGTAGGCACCTGCAGTGTTCTGTAGGAGCCCATAGGGTTTTAGTGAGGTTCCGTTGTGTTGCTAAGGGTCTTGTAGAGTGCTGTCGGGTCCTGGAGTATTTTGTAGGGTTCCAGAGGGGCTCGTAGGGTTCCGTTGAAATCTGTAGGCTTCCCTAGGGGCCCGTAGAGTCCCATAGATTTCCGTAGGGGCCTGTAGGGTTGTGTAAGTGTCCACAGGGGTTGGTAGGAGCTCGTAGGGTGCCATATGTTTCCAGAGGGTTGTGTAGGGTTCCGTAGGGGCCTGTGGTGTTCCCTAGGGGCCTATAGAGTCTCGTACGGTTCCGTAGGGGCCTGTGGTGTTCCCTAGGGGCTTGTAGAGTCTCGTACAGTTCCGTAGGGTCCTGTAGGTTTCCATAAGCGCCCGCAGAGGTCTGAAGGGGCCCGTACTGTTCCGTAAGGATCCATAGGGCTCCGTAGAGCTTCGTAGGTTCCCTAGAGGCCTGTAGAGTACCGCAGGAGCCAGTAGTGTTCTGTAGGGGCCCGTAGGGTTCCTTCCATAGGGGCTGGCAGTGTTCCGTAGGGGCCTCTAGGGTTGAGTAAGTGCCCGCAGGAGTCTGTAGGAATCCGTGGGATTCTATAAGGTTCTGGAGGGTTCTGCAGGGTTCCGTAGGGGCCCGTAGAGTTCCGTAGTGGCTGGTAAAGTTCTGTAGGGCCCTGTTCCGTTCTGTAACTGCCTGCAAGGGTCTTTAGGCTTCCGTAGGGGCTGGTAGGGTTCCATAAAGTTCCGTGGGTTCCTGCAGAGTTCTGCAAGTGCCCGCAAGGGCCTGTAGGGGCGCACAGTGTTTCTGTCAGGTTCCGTAGAGTTCCGTAGGGGCCATAGGTTTCCGTAGTGGCTGGTAGTATTCCGTAGGGGTCTGTAGGGTTCCGTAGGCACCTGCAGTGTTCTGTAGGAGCCCATAGGGTTTTAGTGAGGTTCCGTTGTGTTGCTAAGGGTCTTGTAGAGTGCTGTCGGGTCCTGGAGTATTCTGTAGGGTTCCAGAGGGGCTCGTAGGGTTCCGTCGAAATCTGTAGGGTTCCCTAGGGGCCTGTAGAGTCCCGTAGATTTCCGTAGGGGTCTGTAGGGTTGTGTAAGTGGCCGCAGGGGTTGGTAGGAGCTTGTAGGGTGCCATATGTTTCCAGAGGGTTGTGTAGGGTTCCGTAGGGGCCTGTGGTGTTCCCTAGGGGCCTGTAGAGTCTCGTACGGTTCCGTAGGGGCCTGTGGTGTTCCCTAGGGGCCTGTAGAGTCTCGTACAGTTCCGTAGGGTCCTGTAGGTTTCCATAAGCGCCCGCAGAGGTCTGAAGGGGCCCGTACTGTTCCGTAAGGATCCATAGGGCTCCGTAGAGCTTCGTAGGTTCCCTAGAGGCCTGTAGAGTACCGCAGGAGCCAGTAGTGTTCTATAGGGGTCTGTAAGGTTCCTTCCATAGGGGCTGGCAGTGTTCCGTAGGGGCCATAGGTTTCCGTAGTGGCTGGTAGTATCCCGTAGGGGTCTGTAGGGTTCCGTAGGCACCTGCAGTGTTCTGTAGGAGCCCATAGGGTTTTAGTGAGGTTCCGTTGTGTTGCTAAGGGTCTTGTAGAGTGCTGTCGGGTCCTGGAGTATTCTGTAGGGTTTCAGAGGGGCTGGTAGGGTTCCGTCGAAATCTGTAGGGTTCCCTAGGGGCCTGTAGAGTCCCGTAGATTTCCGTAGGGGTCTGTAGGGTTGTGTAAGTGGCCGCAGGGGTTGGTAGGAGCTTGTAGGGTTCCATAAGTTTCCAGAGGGTTGTGTAGGGTTCCGTAGGGGCCTGTGGTGTTCCCTAGGGGCCTGTAGAGTCTCGTACAGTTCCGTAGGGTCCTGTAGGTTTCCATAAGCGCCCGCAGAGGTCTGAAGGGGCCCGTACTGCTCCGTAAGGATCCATAGGGCTCCGTAGAGCTTCGTAGGTTTCCTAGAGGCCTGTAGAGTACCGCAGGAGCCAGTAGTGTTCTGTAGGGGCCCGTAGGGTTCCTTCCGTAGGGGCTGGCAGTGTTCCGTAGGGGCCTCTAGGGTTGTGTAAGTGCCTGCAGGAGTCTGTAGGAGTCTGTGGGATTCTGTAAGGTTCCGGAGGGTTCTGCAGGGTTCCGTAGGGGCCCGTAGAGTTCCGTAGTAGCTGGTAAAGTTCCGTAGGGCCCTGTGGTGTTCTGCATGGACCTGTAGGGTTCCGTAGGGGCCTGCAGGGTTCTGTAAGTGCCCGCAGGTGTCTGTAGGGTTCCGTAGGGGTCTGTAGGGTTCCGTAGGCACCTGCAGTGTTCTGTAGGAGCCCAGAGGTTTTTAGTGAGGTTCCGTTGTGTTGCTAAGGGTCTTGTAGAGTGCTGTCGGGTCCTGGAGTATTCTGTAGGGTTCCAGAGGGGCTCGTAGGGTTCCGTCGAAATCTGTAGGGTTCCCTAGGGGCCCGTAGAGTCCCGTAGATTTCCGTAGGGGTCTGTAGGGTTGTGTAAGTGGCCGCAGGGGTTGGTAGGAGCTTGTAGGGTGCCATATGTTTCCAGAGGGTTGTGTAGGGTTCCGTAGGGGCCTGTGGTGTTCCCTAGGGGCCTATAGAGTCTCGTACGGTTCCATAGGGGCCTGTGTTGTTCCCTAGGGGCTTGTAGAGTCTCGTACAGTTCCGTAGGGTCCTGTAGGTTTCCATAAGCGCCCGCAGAGGTCTGAAGGGGCCCGTACTGTTCCGTAAGGATCCATAGGGCTCCGTAGAGCTTCGTAGGTTCCCTAGAGGCCTGTAGAGTACCGCAGGAGCCAGTAGTGTTCTGTAGGGGCCCGTAGGGTTCCTTCCATAGGGGCTGGCAGTGTTCCGTAGGGGCCTCTAGGGTTGAGTAAGTGCCCGCAGGAGTCTGTAGGAATCCGTGGGATTCTGTAAGGTTCTGGAGGGTTCTGCAGGGTTCCGTAGGGGCCCGTAGAGTTCCGTAGTGGCTGGTAAAGTTCTGTAGGGCCCTGTTCCGTTCTGTAACTGCCTGCAAGGGTCTTTAAGCTTCCGTAGGGGCTGGTAGGGTTCCATAAAGTTCCGTGGGTTCCTGCAGAGTTCTGCAAGTGCCCGCAAGGGCCTGTAGGGGCACACAGTGTTTCTGTCAGGTTCCGTAGAGTTCCGTAGGGGCCATAGGTTTCCGTAGTGGCTGGTAGTATTCCGTAGGGGTCTGTAGGGTTCCGTAGGCACCTGCAGTGTTCTGTAGGAGCCCATAGGGTTTTAGTGAGGTTCCGTTGTGTTGCTAAGGGTCTTGTAGAGTGCTGTCGGGTCCTGGAGTATTCTGTAGGGTTCCAGAGGGGCTCGTAGGGTTCCGTTGAAATCTGTAGGCTTCCCTAGGGGCCTGTAGAGTCCCGTAGATTTCCGTAGGGGCCTGTAGGGTTGTGTAAGTGTCCACAGGGGTTGGTAGGAGCTCGTAGGGTGCCATATGTTTCCAGAGGGTTGTGTAGGGTTCCGTAGGGGCCTGTGGTGTTCCCTAGGGGCCTGTAGAGTCTCGTACGGTTCCGTAGGGGCCTGTGGTGTTCCCTAGGGGCCTGTAGAGTCTCGTACAGTTCCGTAGGGTCCTGTAGGTTTCCATAAGCGTCCGCAGAGGTCTGAAGGGGCCCGTACTGTTCCGTAAGGATCCATAGGGCTCCGTAGAGCTTCGTAGGTTCCCTAGAGGCCTGTAGAGTACCGCAGGAGCCAGTAGTGTTCTATAGGGGTCTGTAAGGTTCCTTCCATAGGGGCTGGCAGTGTTCCGTAGGGGCCATAGGTTTCCGTAGTGGCTGGTAGTATCCCGTAGGGGTCTGTAGGGTTCCGTAGGCACCTGCAGTGTTCTGTAGGAGCCCATAGGGTTTTAGTGAGGTTCCGTTGTGTTGCTAAGGGTCTTGTAGAGTGCTGTCGGGTCCTGGAGTATTCTGTAGGGTTTCAGAGGGGCTGGTAGGGTTCCGTCGAAATCTGTAGGGTTCCCTAGGGGCCTGTAGAGTCCCGTAGATTTCCGTAGGGGTCTGTAGGGTTGTGTAAGTGCCCGCAGGGGTTGGTAGGAGCTTGTAGGGTTCCATAAGTTTCCAGAGGGTTGTGTAGGGTTCCGTAGGGGCCTGTGGTGTTCCCTAGGGGCCTGTAGAGTCTCGTACAGTTCCGTAGGGTCCTGTAGGTTTCCATAAGCGCCCGCAGAGGTCTGAAGGGGCCCGTACTGCTCCGTAAGGATCCATAGGGCTCCGTAGAGCTTCGTAGGTTTCCTAGAGGCCTGTAGAGTACCGCAGGAGCCAGTAGTGTTCTGTAGGGGCCCGTAGGGTTCCTTCCATAGGGGCTGGCAGTGTTCCGTAGGGGCCTCTAGGGTTGTGTAAGTGCCTGCAGGAGTCTGTAGGAGTCTGTGGGATTCTGTAAGGTTCCGGAGGGTTCTGCAGGGTTCCGTAGGGGCCCGTAGAGTTCCGTAGTAGCTGGTAAAGTTCCGTAGGGCCCTGTGGTGTTCTGCATGGACCTGTAGGGTTCCGTAGGGGCCTGCAGGGTTCTGTAAGTGCCCGCAGGTGTCTGTAGGGTTCCGTAGGGGTCTGTAGGGTTCCGTAGGCACCTGCAGTGTTCTGTAGGAGCCCAGAGGTTTTTAGTGAGGTTCCGTTGTGTTGCTAAGGGTCTTGTAGAGTGCTGTCGGGTCCTGGAGTATTCTGTAGGGTTCCAGAGGGGCTCGTAGGGTTCCGTCGAAATCTGTAGTGTTCCCTAGGGGCCTGTAGAGTCCCGTAGATTTCCGTAGGGGTCTGTAGGGTTGTGTAAGTGGCCGCAGGGGTTGGTAGGAGCTTGTAGGGTGCCATATGTTTCCAGAGGGTTGTGTAGGGTTCCGTAGGGGCCTGTGGTGTTTCCTAGGGGCCTATAGAGTCTCGTACGGTTCCATAGGGGCCTGTGGTGTTCCCTAGGGGCTTGTAGAGTCTCGTACAGTTCCGTAGGGTCCTGTAGGTTTCCATAAGCGCCCGCAGAGGTCTGAAGGGGCCCGTACTGTTGCGTAAGGATCCATAGGGCTCCGTAGAGCTTCGTAGGTTCCCTAGAGGCCTGTAGAGTACCGCAGGAGCCAGTAGTGTTCTGTAGGGGCCCGTAGGGTTCCTTCCATAGGGGCTGGCAGTGTTCCGTAGGGGCCTCTAGGGTTGAGTAAGTGCCCGCAGGAGTCTGTAGGAATCCGTGGGATTCTGTAAGGTTCTGGAGGGTTCTGCAGGGTTCCGTAGGGGCCCGTAGAGTTCCGTAGTGGCTGGTAAAGTTCTGTAGGGCCCTGTTCCGTTCTGTAACTGCCTGCAAGGGTCTTTAGGCTTCCGTAGGGGCTGGTAGGGTTCCATAAAGTTCCGTGGGTTCCTGCAGAGTTCTGCAAGTGCCCGCAAGGGCCTGTAGGGGCGCACAGTGTTTCTGTCAGGTTCCGTAGAGTTCCGTAGGGGCCATAGGTTTCCGTAGTGGCTGGTAGTATTCCGTAGGGGTCTGTAGGGTTCCGTAGGCACCTGCAGTGTTCTGTAGGAGCCCATAGGGTTTTAGTGAGGTTCCGTTGTGTTGCTAAGGGTCTTGTAGAGTGCTGTCGGGTCCTGGAGTATTCTGTAGGGTTCCAGAGGGGCTCGTAGGGTTCCGTTGAAATCTGTAGGCTTCCCTAGGGGCCTGTAGAGTCCCGTAGATTTCCGTAGGGGCCTGTAGGGTTGTGTAAGTGTCCACAGGGGTTGGTAGGAGCTCGTAGGGTGCCATATGTTTCCAGAGGGTTGTGTAGGGTTCCGTAGGGGCCTGTGGTGTTCCCTAGGGGCCTGTAGAGTCTCGTACGGTTCCGTAGGGGCCTGTGGTGTTCCCTAGGGGCCTGTAGAGTCTCGTACAGTTCCGTAGGGTCCTGTAGGTTTCCATAAGCGCCCGCAGAGGTCTGAAGGGGCCCGTACTGTTCCGTAAGGATCCATAGGGCTCCGTAGAGCTTCGTAGGTTCCCTAGAGGCCTGTAGAGTACCGCAGGAGCCAGTAGTGTTCTATAGGGGTCTGTAAGGTTCCTTCCATAGGGGCTGGCAGTGTTCCGTAGGGGCCATAGGTTTCCGTAGTGGCTGGTAGTATCCCGTAGGGGTCTGTAGGGTTCCGTAGGCACCTGCAGTGTTCTGTAGGAGCCCATAGGGTTTTAGTGAGGTTCCGTTGTGTTGCTAAGGGTCTTGTAGAGTGCTGTCGGGTCCTGGAGTATTCTGTAGGGTTCCAGAGGGGCTCGTAGGGTTCCGTTGAAATCTGTAGGCTTCCCTAGGGGCCTGTAGAGTCCCGTAGATTTCCGTAGGGGCCTGTAGGGTTGTGTAAGTGTCCACAGGGGTTGGTAGGAGCTCGTAGGGTGCCATATGTTTCCAGAGGGTTGTGTAGGGTTCCGTAGGGGCCTGTGGTGTTCCCTAGGGGCCTGTAGAGTCTCGTACGGTTCCGTAGGGGCCTGTGGTGTTCCCTAGGGGCCTGTAGAGTCTCGTACAGTTCCGTAGGGTCCTGTAGGTTTCCATAAGCGCCCGCAGAGGTCTGAAGGGGCCCGTACTGTTCCGTAAGGATCCATAGGGCTCCGTAGAGCTTCGTAGGTTCCCTAGAGGCCTGTAGAGTACCGCAGGAGCCAGTAGTGTTCTATAGGGGTCTGTAAGGTTCCTTCCATAGGGGCTGGCAGTGTTCCGTAGGGGCCATAGGTTTCCGTAGTGGCTGGTAGTATCCCGTAGGGGTCTGTAGGGTTCCGTAGGCACCTGCAGTGTTCTGTAGGAGCCCATAGGGTTTTAGTGAGGTTCCGTTGTGTTGCTAAGGGTCTTGTAGAGTGCTGTCGGGTCCTGGAGTATTCTGTAGGGTTTCAGAGGGGCTGGTAGGGTTCCGTCGAAATCTGTAGGGTTCCCTAGGGGCCTGTAGAGTCCCGTAGATTTCCGTAGGGGTCTGTAGGGTTGTGTAAGTGCCCGCAGGGGTTGGTAGGAGCTTGTAGGGTTCCATAAGTTTCCAGAGGGTTGTGTAGGGTTCCGTAGGGGCCGGTGGTGTTCCCTAGGGGCTTGTAGAGTCTCGTACAGTTCCGTAGGGGCCTGTGGTGTTCCCTAGGGGCCTGTAGAGTCTCGTACGGTTCCGTAGGGGCCTGTGGTGTTCCCTAGGGGCCTGTAGAGTCTCGTACAGTTCCGTAGGGTCCTGTAGGTTTCCATAAGCGCCCGCAGAGGTCTGAAGGGGCCCGTACTGTTGCGTAAGGATCCATAGGGCTCCGTAGAGCTTCGTAGGTTTCCTAGAGGCCTGTAGAGTACCGCAGGAGCCAGTAGTGTTCTGTAGGGGCCCGTAGGGTTCCTTCCGTAGGGGCTGGCAGTGTTCCGTAGGGGCCTCTAGGGTTGTGTAAGTGCCTGCAGGAGTCTGTAGGAGTCTGTGGGATTCTGTAAGGTTCCGGAGGGTTCTGCAGGGTTCCGTAGGGGCCCGTAGAGTTCCGTAGTAGCTGGTAAAGTTCCGTAGGGCCCTGTGGTGTTCTGCATGGACCTGTAGGGTTCCGTAGGGGCCTGCAGGGTTCTGTAAGTGCCCGCAGGTGTCTGTAGGGTTCCGTAGGGGTCTGTAGGGTTCCGTAGGCACCTGCAGTGTTCTGTAGGAGCCCAGAGGTTTTTAGTGAGGTTCCGTTGTGTTGCTAAGGGTCTTGTAGAGTGCTGTCGGGTCCTGGAGTATTCTGTAGGGTTCCAGAGGGGCTCGTAGGGTTCCGTCGAAATCTGTAGGGTTCCCTAGGGGCCTGTAGAGTCCCGTAGATTTCCGTAGGGGTCTGTAGGGTTGTGTAAGTGGCCGCAGGGGTTGGTAGGAGCTTGTAGGGTGCCATATGTTTCCAGAGGGTTGTGTAGGGTTCCGTAGGGGCCTGTGGTGTTCCCTAGGGGCCTGTAGAGTCTCGTACAGTTCCGTAGGGTCCTGTAGGTTTCAATAAGCGCCCGCAGAGGTCTGAAGGGGCCCGTACTGTTCCGTAAGGATCCACAGGGCTCCGTAGAGCTTCGTAGGTTCCCTAGAGGCCTGTAGAGTACCGCAGGAGCCAGTAGTGTTCTGTAGGGGCCCGTAGGGTTCCTTCCATAGGGGCTGGCAGTGTTCCGTAGGGGCCTCTAGGGTTGAGTAAGTGCCCGCAGGAGTCTGTAGGAATCCGTGGGATTCTGTAAGGTTCTGGAGGGTTCTGCAGGGTTCCGTAGGGGCCCGTAGAGTTCCGTAGTGGCTGGTAAAGTTCTGTAGGGCCCTGTTCCGTTCTGTAACTGCCTGCAAGGGTCTTTAGGCTTCCGTAGGGGCTGGTAGGGTTCCATAAAGTTCCGTGGGTTCCTGCAGAGTTCTGCAAGTGCCCGCAAGGGCCTGTAGGGGCGCACAGTGTTTCTGTCAGGTTCCGTAGAGTTCCGTAGGGGCCATAGGTTTCCGTAGTGGCTGGTAGTATTCCGTAGGGGTCTGTAGGGTTCCGTAGGCACCTGCAGTGTTCTGTAGGAGCCCATAGGGTTTTAGTGAGGTTCCGTTGTGTTGCTAAGGGTCTTGTAGAGTGCTGTCGGGTCCTGGAGTATTCTGTAGGGTTCCAGAGGGGCTCGTAGGGTTCCGTTGAAATCTGTAGGCTTCCCTAGGGCCCCGTAGAGTCCCGTAGATTTCCGTAGGGGCCTGTAGGGTTGTGTAAGTGTCCACAGGGGTTGGTAGGAGCTCGTAGGGTGCCATATGTTTCCAGAGGGTTGTGTAGGGTTCCGTAGGGGCCTGTGGTGTTCCCTAGGGGCCTGTAGAGTCTCGTACAGTTCCGTAGGGTCCTGTAGGTTTCAATAAGCGCCCGCAGAGGTCTGAAGGGGCCCGTACTGTTCCGTAAGGATCCACAGGGCTCCGTAGAGCTTCGTAGGTTCCCTAGAGGCCTGTAGAGTACCGCAGGAGCCAGTAGTGTTCTGTAGGGGCCCGTAGGGTTCCTTCCATAGGGGCTGGCAGTGTTCCGTAGGGGCCTCTAGGGTTGAGTAAGTGCCCGCAGGAGTCTGTAGGAATCCGTGGGATTCTGTAAGGTTCTGGAGGGTTCTGCAGGGTTCCGTAGGGGCCCGTAGAGTTCCGTAGTGGCTGGTAAAGTTCTGTAGGGCCCTGTTCCGTTCTGTAACTGCCTGCAAGGGTCTTTAGGCTTCCGTAGGGGCTGGTAGGGTTCCATAAAGTTCCGTGGGTTCCTGCAGAGTTCTGCAAGTGCCCGCAAGGGCCTGTAGGGGCGCACAGTGTTTCTGTCAGGTTCCGTAGAGTTCCGTAGGGGCCATAGGTTTCCGTAGTGGCTGGTAGTATTCCGTAGGGGTCTGTAGGGTTCCGTAGGCACCTGCAGTGTTCTGTAGGAGCCCATAGGGTTTTAGTGAGGTTCCGTTGTGTTGCTAAGGGTCTTGTAGAGTGCTGTCGGGTCCTGGAGTATTCTGTAGGGTTCCAGAGGGGCTCGTAGGGTTCCGTTGAAATCTGTAGGCTTCCCTAGGGCCCCGTAGAGTCCCGTAGATTTCCGTAGGGGCCTGTAGGGTTGTGTAAGTGTCCACAGGGGTTGGTAGGAGCTCGTAGGGTGCCATATGTTTCCAGAGGGTTGTGTAGGGTTCCGTAGGGGCCTGTGGTGTTCCCTAGGGGCCTATAGAGTCTCGTACGGTTCCATAGGGGCCTGTGGTGTTCCCTAGGGGCTTGTAGAGTCTCGTACAGTTCCGTAGGGTCCTGTAGGTTTCCATAAGCGCCCGCAGAGGTCTGAAGGGGCCCGTACTGTTCCGTAAGGATCCATAGGGCTCCGTAGAGCTTCGTAGGTTCCCTAGAGGCCTGTAGAGTACCGCAGGAGCCAGTAGTGTTCTGTAGGGGCCCGTAGGGTTCCTTCCATAGGGGCTGGCAGTGTTCCGTAGGGGCCTCTAGGGTTGAGTAAGTGCCCGCAGGAGTCTGTAGGAATCCGTGGGATTCTGTAAGGTTCTGGAGGGTTCTGCAGGGTTCCGTAGGGGCCCGTAGAGTTCCGTAGTGGCTGGTAAAGTTCTGTAGGGCCCTGTTCCGTTCTGTAACTGCCTGCAAGGGTCTTTAGGCTTCCGTAGGGGCTGGTAGGGTTCCATAAAGTTCCGTGGGTTCCTGCAGAGTTCTGCAAGTGCCCGCAAGGGCCTGTAGGGGCGCACAGTGTTTCTGTCAGGTTCCGTAGAGTTCCGTAGGGGCCATAGGTTTCCGTAGTGGCTGGTAGTATTCCGTAGGGGTCTGTAGGGTTCCGTAGGCACCTGCAGTGTTCTGTAGGAGCCCATAGGGTTTTAGTGAGGTTCCGTTGTGTTGCTAAGGATCTTGTAGAGTGCTGTCGGGTCCTGGAGTATTCTGTAGGGTTCCAGAGGGGCTCGTAGGGTTCTGTCAAAATCTGTAGGGTTCCCTAGGGGCCCGTAGAGTCCCGTAGATTTCCGTAGGGGTCTGTAGGGTTGTGTAAGTGGCCGCAGGGGTTGGTAGGAGCTTGTAGGGTTCCATATGTTTCCAGAGGGTTGTGTAGGGATCCGTAGGGGCCGGTGGTGTTCCCTAGGGGCCTGTAGAGTCTCGTACAGTTCCGTAGGGTCCTGTAGGTTTCCATAAGCGCCCGCAGAGGTCTGAAGGGGCCCGTACTGTTCCGTAAGGATCCATAGGGCTCCGTAGAGCTTCGTAGGTTCCCTAGAGGCCTGTAGAGTACCGCAGGAGCCAGTAGTGTTCTATAGGGGCCCGTAGGGTTCCTTCCATAGGGGCTGGCAGTGTTCCGTAGGGGCCTCTAGGGTTGAGTAAGTGCCCGCAGGAGTCTGTAGGAATCCGTGGGATTCTGTAAGGTTCTGGAGGGTTCTGCAGGGTTCCGTAGGGGCCCGTAGAGTTCCGTAGTGGCTGGTAAAGTTCTGTAGGGCCCTGTTCCGTTCTGTAACTGCCTGCAAGGGTCTTTAGGCTTCCGTAGGGGCTGGTAGGGTTCCATAAAGTTCCGTGGG